>NW_021940534.1:2609768-2657517 GCF_001715985.3 Manacus vitellinus
GAGGGCATCGGAGCAACTGCTGTGCACTGGAAAACAGGGACCTAAGAAAGCAAACCTGATTATATAGTCTTTCAAGTCCTGTGGGAATGACTTGATTGATACAGAAGTTCAATAATCATTCTGTTTAAAAATCTCTGTTACGGCCCTCTTAGAGGTGGGTGGGTTGGTCTGCTTACTTGAAAAGACAAACAGAAAATAGAACAACCATAAATGTGCTAATTTCTGACAGAAATGAAATTTACTTTCTAAGTAAATGGGAGGTGAATGTTTTTATTTCTAATGGCATGAAGCAGGTTGAGCTAAGAACCTGTGTTGCATCATGCAGTTTCTGTGCTACCTGCCACAGCGTGTAGCACTTGGTGTTTAATGTGTCAGCACAAATACTTGCAGAGTTAAGTAAAATGTGTCTTCTTCTGCAGGCTCCTCCAGAAGTATCTGGATGTTCTTTTAAATGGCAAGAGTGGACTGAGGATATTTTTCCCACTTTGTGGTAAAGCAGTAGAGATGAAATGGTAAAACACAGATTACAACAGCAAAAATCTCATTTGATATGGGGAGGGAGAGGGGGAATTCCCAACCTTATACTGGCCAATGGAAATGTGCCACATCTCCACTGGTAGGAAAGCAGCGTCACTGGAAGCTGAAGGGAGGAGGAAGTTTGGTTTTATTTGCTGGTGTTTTGTATAGTAGCATAAACGGGATGGATAAGGATTAACCTGAAAGTGCTCCTCATTGTCCCAAGTTCAGCTTGGGGAATGCTGAATTTATGACAGACAGAGTGACTGAAGTCCTTACCATTGCTGGTTTTGGTAGCAATTCCATCTTAAATTGGTTGGTTGTGCCAGAGCACATTTTCAAGAGACCATGTAGCATATCATGCTGGGAATTTAAATGATTTGGGCTAAATATAACTTCCTCTTTTTTTATATTTATTATTTTCCTTTTTACCTTTTTTTTGGGGGGAGGTTTATTTTTTTAATTAGGGCCTATATAAGCCAGTGTTTTTTTCTTGGAGAGGGTGGCACAAACCGAAAAACTGTGACTGAGCTGCATCCTCAAGGAATCCAGTTAGTCCCAGTTATCAGATTTTATCACGGTCACTACCTTCCAGGCTGACTGCTGGCTCTGACATATGTTGCTGTTGCACTGAGCTGCAGCAGTGCAGAGGTTACCACACCTCCCTCGCTGGCTGTTCTTGCCAAGCCACAGAGCCAGCTAGGTGGACAACGTGCCTCAGCTGCCATAGTTCAGAGCAGAACACGTTTTGTAAATGGACAGTTTCTCTCTGTGACCACCTGTTTTCATTGAATCCATAGAAATAAATTAATACTTCATTCAATTTAAATAAAGCCTCTAAGTCCTTGTCAACTATATGTCAAGGAGTGCCAATTTAAGCTCAGATCATGGAGGGGAGGTGTTCAATATAACGTGAATGGTCCAGAAAGTCAGGATTAGGCATACCAGTGCATCCTAAAACCAGGGTTTCCCTTGTCAATAAATGCTGCATGAGAGAGACACATTTGGTAAAGGCCCGACCTGTGGGCCTCATGTTAACTTGGCACCTCTCTCTTCTGTGTGCAGGCTGGCAGACATGGGACACAACGTTGTTGGTGTGGAAGTAAGCGAACAAGCACTGAAGGATTTTTTTTCAGAACACAGTCTGCCTTATTGTGAGGAGCCAGTCCCAGAGATTTCAGGAGGAAAAATGTTCCAGGTATGTTTCCTGCATTATCAAATGATCTGGTGTCATTAATCATGCAATGCAGGCATAACTGAGCAAACAAGTTGTTCTGCTTTTATGCCTCTATTTTACTAGTAATTATTCACCTCTCCTGAAGAGGTCTGAAGGGAAGCTCTGAGTTGTAATTTTGGACTGAGAAGTTGTTTGTTTGAACTTACAACTTTGGCCTTCTTTTCTTATGATACTGAAGCACCTGAGGGAATGTAAAGGGAATTATTTTAAAATTGGACAGTTGCATGTCTTGATAGGCTAGAACCTCTCTGGAGGGGATAGGAGAGTTACCTCAGTAAATTAAAGCAAAAAATATTTCTTACAGTTTTCCCTCATTACACGTAAGTGTATATTTAAAAATAATATATGTGTATGTTTTAAGGTATAAAGTATAAATAAATACTTATGCATGCATATTTAAAGATAGTTTGCTCATAAGTATTGTTTCCTTTGCTTTTTATTGTAGAGTACCTCTGGCAACATTTCCCTGTACTGCTGCAGTATTTATGATTTGTCCAGGTAGGAAAACACTGTGTTTTACAATTCTCTATAATAGAACATGCATTAGTACTGTCATAATACTACCATTATTTTACTTGAATCAGACATAAAGATTTGTCAGGTTGTCTCAAGAAAACTTCCATTAATTTGTATGATAAATGTAAATAGCCAGTCTCCAACAGAAACTTAACTCTGTTGTTGACCATTAGGGATGCCAACTAATTATCTTTAAATGGGCTTCTTGTTCTAAGCCATTCTGTGAAAGCTGATGCCAATAAATGCCCCCAGGAAGGTGCAGAAAACTGCTCAGAGACAATTTTTAGTCTTTAAGCAGCGAGGTATATTTATTGGCAACGTTGGAGAGCAGCCAGCTCGCGCTGTACAAATCTGCTCTGCCTTTCCTGTGAATTTACAGGTTTTTATACCATTTCTACAGGTGATTGCAACATTTCCACATACATATTCATATAATTGCAACATCTGATTATAATATTCATAATAGGCGGAGTCTAGGCAGAGTCAGGGGCGTGGTCTTCATTCTGGGGAGAATCTAGGAGGGTCATTCCTGTTCTTCATCCTTATCAGCCCCTGGCCCAGGCTCTATCATCTTCATGAACTTTTCAACTTTCTTGATTTTGGCAGACTTCATGGTGAATTTGGCAAGATTCTTGGACTCAAGCTCCACTTTGCCCCCTTATCTTACTTAGGTTGGGTGTGTGTGCATTTTTCCAGTGTACGGTACCACTTAATCTCTATCTCTAAGTTCTGGCAGTGCATCCTAGCTAAGTATTGGCAAGGTTCTTCATGCTCTTGTTTATACCTATATTCTGACCTATACTTATATTCTCTACCTATATTCTGATTCTGCTTGTTTTCTGGGCCTTGTCTGGCTTCAAAGCTATAGAAAGACATGTTTGCTTTTACAGTAAAACCAAATTATCTTTGACATTATTGATGAATTCTGTGGTGCAAAACAGTAGCACTATCCCTTTATCAGAGTAACTTTGTATAAGTAAAGAGAATATACCCAGAGGTGTCTTAGCATGATAGTTCCCTCCTCTTGCACTTCTTACTCAGACATGATTTTCCCTAGATTATAAGATTTTGGTGAAGTTTTTTGTGTTGATTTGCTTTTCTTACAAACAACTGTCAGGAACAAGAATTTGTTCCATGTAAAAAGAAGGAGGTCAAGTCTTAATCTTTACTTCAATGGGCTTTCCAGAGCTAGTAGATATACAGGCTTAATAGGTAGTTTAGGACACCAGAACATGGTGTTTACTATACAATCCTTTTTTTTTTACCTCAATCTGCATAAATTGGAAAAAAAGACCGTTCATTACTAGAGTCCAAAGTGTTTCAGACCCTAGAACCTTTACTAAGACTTCTGCTCCTGCAGCTGACTCAATTTGGTTTGAGTAGTGTATGTGTAACTAGGCCTGCAAAGTGAGTGCCTGGGAAAAAAAGGGCTGTATATGAACATGACTTTGTAGATACTGCCTGATTTCTCCCCTACCTTGCCCCTGCAGTGTAGCTACTGCTGCATAGATCCCTATAAATCATTCTTGCTATGAGTTGACAAGTTTCTCAGGGATTGCTTAAGCTTCTCAGAAATTTTTGAAAAATTCCATTATAAGTTTTGTAGCAAGTAGTGTGGTGAAACTTGTAACTTCCATCACAACATGGTGGAATTATACTTTGAAATGAACAAAATTAGGTAATTAGTGACAATTTCAGTGCATATTACTAGATCCAGTACACAGTTTCTCGTTGACAAAATAAATTGGCAGATTGATGTTCTGGCATGCAGAATGAACTGCATTCCCTAAGCAGTCAGCAGATACCCATAACTAGAAAAATGCACACACTCTTCCAATTTCTGTGCACAGAAAATTTGATTAATTACCCAGTAATTATGGAAATTAAACTTATTTCTCTCTTGCTGAGCTTGGCCTATTAACAGGTCCTTTTGATCTCCGCTAGACTAGCATTCTTTAGAGGAGAACTCAGATGTGCTTCTGACTTTTGTCAGAATGGGTCATTTCATAGACTCTTGCTAGTTAAACAGTAACAGGAATTACTGCTCTTTGTGGGAATTCTGGGACGAATGTAAAACAGTTATATTACACAACCATTGTACCTCCCAATACAATTATGGCTACAAGACTTTAAAAAAAAAAAAAGTAAAAAAATGGCATTGACTGAAACTACTAAACATATGCAGAGATATAAATTCACAAGTCTATTCCTTAAATCCAGTGGGTTTTCCACCAATATGTGAATTTCTGATTTGTGTGTTAAATTTTGTTAGTTGTAATAGTACCTAACTACAGATGTGCAGATGGGCAAGGAGCACCCAGATGCTCAGCAAGTCCTGAGATCTGGGCAACCAGGAGATCGGGGCAAGGCCACAGCATGAGCCTGCCTCCAGCCTGTGATGACTGTAGGCCCTGATGAAATCTGTGGGGAGTAGAATACATGAAATGCCTGTATGGAGCCACCGCCACCATTCCAGTTAGACCAGATTAAAGTTGGGAAGAAAAACCAAGTGCAGAAAACTTCAGTGGCTGGCCTGAGGTCATGCAGCAGACTTGTCTATGCAGAGAGGAGAACAGCCTCCAAGCCTCAGAAGATCAAGTTTGTCACCTGCCCCACTAGACTTCCCTTTGTGCTCCACAGGTCCATTGCTTGTTTAACTGTCTCCTTAAAAATCTCCCTTCAGTTAAGGAGGTGGTTATTTAAATTAGATGCTTAGACTTGGCAAACTTTAAAAGAAATCAGCACTTAAAAGTGTTATCATGTCTCATCTCAGTAGAGTGGGAAATATAGGATCAGCTTCTAGGTTAGATGCCAGAGACTTAGCAATGCCATTGCAATGAAAATAGCAGTGAGCAGAGAGAAGTTGTCGTGGTTTAACCCTGGCTCACAGCTAAGCACGACACAGCTGCTTGCCCACTGCCCCTGTCATGGGATGATAGGGACAATCATAAGGGTAAAAGTGAAAAAGAAACTTCTGGGTTGAGATAAAAACAGTTTAATAATTAAAAATAAATTTTAAAAAGAAATTGTAAGAAAAATTAAAAAAAAAAAAAAACAAACAATGACCAAAGAGAGAGGAAAATAAAACCCTAGAAAGACAAGTAGTGCAAATGAAAACAGTAGTCCACCACCAACCAACTGATGCCTAGCCAGTCCCCAAGCAGCGACCCCTCCTTCCCCTGCAGCTTCTCTCCCAGGTTTTTTTGCTGAGCATGACAACATATGGTCTGGAGTATCCCTTTGCTCAGTTGGGGTTAGTTGTCTCAGCTGTGTCCTTTCCCAGCTTCTTGTGCACCTCCAACCTACTCACATCATGGTGTCATGGTGTGAGGAGCAGAAAAGGCATTGATGCTGTGTAAGAGCTGCTCAGCAGTAGCTAAAACAGCCATGTCTTATTAACACTATTTTCGGCACAAATCCAAAACATATCCCCATGACAGTTACTAGGAAGAAATATAACTCTACCCCAGCCAAAACCAGTACACAAGTGAAGGCAGAGGTGGTGCAATTGGACTCTGACACCTTCCCAGTAGGCCAAAAGGTATTGCACAATTCCATGCCATATTTTTCTCACTAAGTAAACCTATTCAAACTTTCCTTAAAGTTATGCAATTTACATTATTACTACCTTATTATCTAAACTCCTTTTTTAATAATTACCAGAAACAAGGCTCTTCTTATGCCCCAAATATTCTTATCTTAGGGTCACCCTGACTGCTCTTACCACCCCTCAATAAAGGCACTTCTTGATAGTCTTACCCACTTGCAGGTTTTGGGTGGTCACTGAAGCCATCTGCCAGCATAACCAGAAGCAAAATTAATGTCAGTGATAGTGTTACACTGAGGCAAACAGCAGTGTAACTTACCTTTTCCAACATCAAACAAATTGAAAGCTGAAGCTAACTGTCCTGGGCATGTAGCTGGGAATTGAGGTGTCTAAAGTTACTGGATGTGCTTAGTTCAATGATACTAAAGCAGTAAGGCACCTTCCTTAGCCTGCGTTTGAAATCATGCATGGGTTTTAGACGGTGGTAAAGAACTGTTGATGTGCTGAGTACATGTTAGTATTACTTCAAGGGTGACAGCAGGGTGTGATTACCAAACACTGAGATGGGTTGCCTGAACATGTTAAAACTACATTCCTTCCTCCCTGCCTTGTCTCAGCACCCTCTAATGATGGGGAAACACCGACCAGTTCCAGCACCTTTTTACTATTGCAAGGCCATGTACCAGGGAGGTTTTTTGTGTTCCAGATCACCTTAGTGTGGATCATGAAAATGCTGCACCATAACAAAAAGCTAGTGGGGAATCTGCATCCTTGTGACTTCACAAAGATATCTGATCAAAGATGAAGATGCCTTTTTACTATTTCTAAACCTTTTCTTTATCTCCCTGTAGCTCAATAGTTGGTAAGTTCGATGGAGTTTGGGACAGAGGAGCTCTTGTAGCTGTGAATCCATGTGACAGACAACGGTTAGTAAATTGCATTGTTATTGTCTTTATTCTGCTGCATGCAGCCACAAGTTTTTCCTACTGCCACTTGTTGATGAGTCCTCTTTCGTTTAAAGGACAACCTACACAAGTTTTTCTCTACCGCAAGCATCTGCTGCAGTCACAGAATGTCATACTCTAGATTTGTGAACTTCCTTCAGGAAGCCACTCTGCCTCTTGGTGGGAAAATATGTGGTTTGTTCCGACCAATTAGAAGCAGAGTTGCAAGTCTCATCTGAATTCTATTATTTCCCTTTCACCACATCTGCTTCTCTTCTCTGTGTTCTTTTTCTTCTCACTTCCCTTGATTCCAAATTTTCGTTCTTGCCTATAGCTAACCCAAATTTAGTTTGAACCTACTCCCATGATCTTTTAATTAGATACATAATCTTGAGTTCACAATAATTTTAAAAGATCATTACTGTATTGTGCACTGTATTCTAGACTGTGACAGGTGAATACTTGGTTTGTCTGTTAGTTTTGAGTTGAATATGCAAAAAAAAGGATAAATGCTTGTTTGTGAGGAGTAAACATAACCCTTTGAGGTTTTCCATGTGTAGCATGAATTTCATGCTCCTGAAATTCAAACTTTGTTTAGTCTTTGTGCAGTTCAGTTCAAATGCACAGAAGTGCATGTTGCCTCTTTTGTTGAGTATTTTGAGTGCTATGCTTGAATGCTTTACAAAAATAATAAAGTATAACTTTCTCCTTTTAGCTATGCCAGTTTGATGATCAACTTAATGGAGAAGAATTCTTCTTATCTCCTTGTTACGGTTTCATATGATCCAAACAAACACAAAGGTGAGAGCTTTGTGCTGTTCACATTATGATTTTGTGTGCTTTAATACAAATTGTAGATAGGTGTAATATATATATTTGTATCTTCTCCAAGTTTTTTATCTCTATAGCTTTGTTAGCTGATCACGCCAGTATAACTGTATGTTAAAAATTTTAGATGTTAACCAAGCTTGAGACTATATTTGGGTTCTCTCTAGAGTTCAGACATGCTAAGGGTAAGTTGAGGACAGACATGGTATATTAACAATAAAATGAAACTGGAAGTGTGGCTGTGACAATGAAGCTGGAAGTGTGAATACTTAGTAACATCCTGTCTGGCCTAGGGAGCTTGAAACACTACCAAGAATATCAGCTTTGCGCTGTTTACCCAATGCTCGCAACCAAACGTGTTGCCCATATTGTGCCTCTCTCCCAGCCACTACCATGCTCTGAATATACTTGGAAGAGGTGGGATTTTATAAAATCATAAGGTATTCTTTCCTTTTATGTTATATACTGAAGTGTGAGGTATTTTTAAAGATTATATTTTTGTTAATATTAACACGCAAAAGAAAGAGATTTCTTGCTGCTTTTGGGCCCCTCAACATAATTATCCCTGAAAAAATTAGGTCTTGTTTTCATAGGCAACAATAGTTTAATTCATTGCTTTCCCTCTTGCATTGTTCAACTTTTAGCTTTAATTATGCCATTGTAGTGTAAAGAGATTGTAGGCTAGATTCACACAGCTGAGAGTGTGATTCAACACTGAGAGTGTTGTATCCACATCACATTCAAGATTCCCTGGTTGTAGCTGGAGATGATGCAGCAGCAACACCTGAAGCTGTCTGGTGGCCCACCAAGGTGTCACAAGTTCTTGGACATGTTGTTTTCTGGTTGTTGCTGATGGTGCTATATCCTGGGGCCCAATTACAGGCCAGGTGTTGTGAGTGAAGGGGCTGGCTCTCCCACTGCAGTGTAAATGTTTGTCTTCTTCCAGCGTCTTCTGTCTGATTAGCTTCACCCCTTTTTTTTTCAGGCCCACCATTTTATGTTCCTGAATCTGAAATTAAAAGCTTGTTTGGTAAGTAATATTTCAGCTAACCCTTAGGAATTTTTTCCAAAATGGGTAAATGTGTTTATATGCCTCTACTTTGCCTCTACCTGTGACGAGTGATACAGTCATTTGCTTCTTATCTAAGGGCTGGAGTCATGGAAAAATACCAGGAAAAATAAATACCATTTAGCCACAGGGATTTTGCAGTCAAGGAAAATTCTCAGCTTTCCAAAGGCTATGAAGAAAACCCAAGAGACAAGGAGACTCTTGTCTCCCTATGGCATCTTTTTGTTCTCCCAGGATTCATACTGCACTCAGTGATCTTGTAGATGCTGTCTTAGTCCCACTTGACCATTTTGTCTTTGTCTGCACCTCATCAACCAGCTGCACTGGTTTTAATATAAGGCCTACCAGTGCTACATCTTCTGCTGTACTTTTGTGACAAAGAAAAAAAAGTAACATGCTACACAAAGAAAATGCTAAAAACATACAACTCAAATCCATCAAAATAATGAATGTTGGAGTTATGGCAGGATTTTAATTTTAAAAGTTCCTTCTGATATGCTTTAAAATTGCACTTTTAAATTTATAACTTTTTGAGACTCCTGCAGTGTTTGTGTGCAGTGAGTCATTGGTAAAGACAGTTGCATCCCAGTGCAAAAGAGACAGATAAGTTTTCTCAAATGCCTTTATGTCACTATGTTAAGGACTGTAAGGAAATCTGTGGATAAGATTTATTTTTTTCTGAAGAGTTTTCATTTTTCAGTAACTAATCATTCACTAATTTGTTACTCTTTCCTCCTTTTCAGGCAGCTGCTGTGAAATTCAGTGTCTTGAAAAAGTCGATGACTTCTCAGAAAAGCACAAACAATGGGGATTAGATTATTTTCTGGAGGTGCTATATATGCTAAAGTTTGTAGCTTGATTAAAATTAGTTAAAATAACTTGCCTCCCATCTTCCTTTTATTTTTATCTCACATTTTAAAATGGGGCATTCTTAAAGCAGGCTCTAGTGTACAGAAAAATACCCGTGGAACATTTTTGTCCATTTTTCTTACCAAGTCAGCTCTTCTACACAGCTGCCTTCACTGCCTTGATATGTGCACAGATTTCCTTAAACTCCATGCACAAACAAGCATTATTAAAGTATATCTTTTTCTTACGTATCAATTCAAATCATCTGAGCTGGGAGAAAGAAACATTCCTGTTCCTTTTTGGCTGTTGCCGCTGTCTGCCCAGCACTCTGTGGATCAGCCTCGTCAGCTGGCAGCCCTGGGAGCAGTGGCCAGCTGCTGTTCAAACACTGTTTTCTGCAATGCTGGCCTTGCACCAGACTGGGCAGCTGGGCAAGAGAGGTGGGAAACTGCTACTTTATGTCCCTGTTAGTTGTGAATATAAGTCCAGTGAAGACCTGGCAGTAAGCAGGCAAGGCAAGGCAGCAGCTGCCAAAGGGGAATTACCATCAAGCAAGGAAGACTGGAGGGAAGCAAACTGGGTGATAGTAAAGGGGAGAGTATGAGGAGAAAATGTCCTGGCAGTTGTTCAAAAGTGTGCTGCTCCCTCACTCAAGAGCACAGCTATGAGCTGGCAAACCAGCACAGGGCTTGTAGGGTGAGAGGGTTCAAAGAGTGCCAAGTGAGCTGTGGGTATTATTACTAAGCCATTTTCCATCATCTTTGAAAGGTTGTGGAGAACAGGAGGGGTGCCTGAGGACTGAAGAAAAGACAGTGTCACTCCAGTCTTCAAAAGGGGCAAGAAGGAGGACCTAGGAACCTGCACGCCAGTCAGCTTCACCTCAATCTATGGAAAGGTGATGGAACAACCCATCCTGGATGTCATCTCTAAGCATGTGGAGGAAAAGAAGGTTATCAGGAGTAGTCAACATGGATTCACCAAGTGGAAATCATGCTTGACTTATAGCCTTCTATGATGCAATGACTATCTGGGTAGATGAGGGAAGAGCAGTGGATGTTGTCTACATGGACTTCAGCAAGGCTTTTGACACTGTCTCCCATAACATCCTCATAGGTAAGATCAGGAAGTGTGGGTTGAGTTAGTGGACAGTGAGGTGGATTGAGAACTGGCTGAATGGCAGAGCTCAGAGTGTTGTGGAGAATCTAGATGGAGGCTGGAGCAAGCGGTGTTCCCAAGGCTCAGTACTGGCTCCAGCCATGTCCAGCTTATCCATCAATGACCTCAATGAAGAGACAGAACATACCTGCAGTAAGTTTGCAGATGATACAAAACTGGGGGAGTGGCTGACACAGCAGAGTGCTGTGCTGCCATCAGCAAGACCTGGACAGGCTCAAGATCTGAGCAGAGAGGAACCTAGTGAATCTCTGTGAAGGCAAGTGCAGGGTCCTGCACCTGGGGAAGAATAAGCCCGGGCATCAGCACAGGCTGGAAAGTAACTCTGCGGAGAATGACCTGGTGGTCAACAAGATAGACAGCAGTGTGCCCTTGTGGCCAAAAAGGCCACTGGTCTCCTGGGATGCATTAGAAAGACTGTGGCCAGCAGGTCAAGGGAGGCGATCCTGCCTCTCTAATGAGCCCTGGTGAGGCCACATCTGGAGTGCTCTGTCCAGTTCTGAGCTCTTCAGTACAAGAGAGACCTGGACATACTGGAGTGAGTCCAGCAGAGGGCTATGAAGATGCCTAGTGGACTAGAGCATTTCTCTTATGAGAACAGGCTGAGAGAGCTGGGATTATTTATCCTGAAGAGGACAAAACTGAGAGGAGATCATTAATGCTTACAAATATCTTTAATGTCAGGTGTCAAGAGGATGGGACCAGACTCTTTTCAGTGTTTCCCAGCAACAGGACAAAGAGCAACAGGCCCAAACTGAAACACAGGAAGTTCCATCTGAATATAAGGAAAAACTTCTCTACTTTGAGGGTGACAGAGTACTGGAACTTCTCCCCTTTGCAGCTTGTTTTGAAAGGAAAGTATGATTGCAATGTAGTGTATTCATCAAGAATAGAAGTAAAAGCCATGAGGTTTTTTAGACTGTTGTAGTCCTAGAGCTGCAAATGGGTCTAATGATTTTAGCACAGCAGTCCTCACGCCTACAGCCCATTGCAACACTCGATATTGCTTGTAGATACTCATGTTTCAAGGTCAGGTCGACAGAGAGAAGAGATGTAGCCAGTGGGCCAGGGCAAGCTCAGAGCTGTTATTTTTGTATGTTTTCACTTCTGGTCACTACCGCAGCTACCAGGATAAAGCATCTCCTTTCTTTGAATCCAGAAATTTTTTTCTAGATGCAACGTGAGAGCTGCTGAATTTTATCTCAGACTTCCAGACACATGATAGCCTCAGAAGGCCAGGTGCTTGACATGAGGCTGCTGCATGCTCTGTGATGTCCTGTGCAGGACTCTCATGTGACAATCTGGCAAGAGCAATGCCATGTGCCAAATGAGCCATTTTGGGATGTGTAAGATGCCTTTGCCATGTGTGTGTACCCTGCAGTTACTCTGAGAAAACACCGTAATACACCTTGCAGAACAAGCACACGCTGTTCATTGTACCTTACAAGACGTGTATATTTACTTGTCTGAGAAAGGTGTCACGAGTGATGAATGTAAATATTTTCATTGTGTTTTCTAAAGTTTTCCAGAACAGCAAGAGAAATATGATAAAGATGGTCAGAGGGACGGAGCCCCTCTCCTATGAAGACAGGCTGAGAGAGTTGGGGTTGTTCAGCCTGGAGAAGAGAAGGCTCCAGGGAGACATTATAGCGCCTTCCAGTATCTGAAGGGCCTGCTGGAGAGCTGGAAAGGAACGTTTTACGAGGGCATGCAGTGACAGAACAATGGGTAATGGCTTCAAACTGACAGAGGATACTGACACTGGCACATGTTGCCCAGAGAAGCTGTGGATGCCCCATCCCTGGAAGTGTTCAAGGCCAGGTTGGATAAGGCTCTGAGCAACACGGTTTAGTGGCAGATGCCCCTGCCCATGGCAGGAGGGGTTGGAACTTGATGATCTTCAAGGTCCTTTCCAACCATTCTATGGTTCTGTGAAGCTGTGGCTTACTTCCTTACTCTGGTAGGGATATAAATAGCACTAGCAGTGGTGTGGTAACCCGGTAACTGGATGTCTGTGAGGATCTGGCGGATATATGAATAATCTGATGAATATATGAATAATCCGCTGGAGACAGGAAGGCTCGGGTGGATATTTGAACATTCTGCTGGATATTTGAATGCTCTGGCGGACAGGGGAACGCTGATGACCCCGGCAGGGCGGGCAGCCCGGCCCCTCGGCGCCGTCCCGCCGGCAGCGCTGCCCCGCCCGGGCTGGCCGCAGGGCGCGCGCGGCCGCCTCGGCCGCGCTAGCGCCCGCCCGCTCGCGCGGGGGATCGGGGCCCCTCGGCGATCCGTCCGACGTCTCGGGCCGGGATGGCGGCGAGGACGAGGCCGAGCTCAGCCTTGCTGGGAGTGCCGGGTGTGCTTCGAGCCCGTACGGGCCCCGACGGGCAGCGGCGGCCGCGCAACCTGCCCTGCGGGCACGTACCTGTTGCGGGGGCTGGGGGGGCCCTGAGCCGGCGCCTGGAGTGTCCCTTCTGCCGGCGGCCCTGCGGCCCCGCCGAGGACCAGCGACTGGCCGCCCGCTTGCTGCAGCTGCTGGAGCTTCTGGGCCCCGCCGGCGCCTCGCCCGGGCCCTGGGCGGGAGCGCGGCCCAGGGTCGGCCGCGCCGGCCCCCGGCGGGGCTCGGGCTGCGGCTGTGCCTAGGCGGCTGGGGGTCGCTGGTGAACCCCACCGGGGTGGCGGCCGCGGCACGGGGCGCCTGGCCGTGGCACACGACGGCAAGAAGAGGATCCACGTCTTCGGGCCCAGCGGGTTCTGCCTGCAGCGGTTCGGGGAGAGGGGGGACGCGGGCAACGACGTGAAGTACCCGCTCGATGTGACGGTCACGTCGGACGGGCACGTGGTGGTCACCGACGGCGGGGACCGCTCCGTGAAGGCCTTCGATTTTGAGGGAAGGGGGGTCCTGGCGGTCCGGGAAGGCTTCCGTTTGCCCTGGGGCTTGGATGCCACCCCCGAGAGTGAAGTAATCCTGACCGACTCGGAGGCAGGCGCTCTCTACCGCCTGACGGCCGACTTTGGAAGGGGGGAATTGAAGAAGTGTCAGATGATCCGGGCTCAGCTCGTCAGCCCCAGAGCGGTCGCGGTCTGCCAGACCTCGGGGGCTGTCGCGGTAATAGAGCACCTGAAAGCTCAAGGACTGAACAAGGGCAGCACCCGAGTGAAGATATTCAGTGCGGAGATGGATCTCATCGGCCAGCTGGATAGCTTCGGTCTGAACCTCGTTTTCCCCTCCAAAATGTATGCTACGGCTGTGGCCTTTGACAAAGAAGGTCGTGTTATAGTAACGGATGTCTGTAGCCAGGCCGTAATATGCTTGGGGAAACCAGAGGAGTTTCCCATGTTTAACCCTCTAATTAGCTATGGGCTTTCTTATCCTGTCGGACTGACTTACACGGCAAATGATTCCCTCGTCATTTTAGACAGTGGTGATCATTCAATAAAAATATATAGCTCTACCTGAATGGTTTAGATGCTTACTGTTCAGGTTCAAGCTGCTTTTGGCCATAACGCATGGAAAGTTCTGGTGCTTGTAGGCACAGAGAGAGGAGGTGGTTTCTGGGCTTTATGGTGAAATTACCCCCTGACCAACATGCCGTGCTTCCTGCAAAACTTGTGTTGGATCTCTTACCTACTTGTGGGAGAAGACCTAGCTGCTGCTGGCTGTAGTCAGCTATGAATCAACCAAACAAATAATTTGGCATTTTAAAACTAGTCCAGATCTTGAAAACCAAACGTTTTTCATCCTTTTTGATGAGTAAGCAAAGACCAGCACCTGTGAAAGTGATGCATCATTTATTTACATTTCCCAGCACACAGTTTTCATTGTTCTTAATTAAGCATAGATACGCTCATGGGGTTGAGAGATATTCTGTTTCCAGGAATTCCAGCTTTCTTGTTTCCACAAGAAAGAAGTTTGGCTTGACAAAATGATAGGAGAATTGGAAGCTTCCGTTCAAGGTTGCCTAAATCCAGCTAAGAACATTGCGATTGAGGAGCTACCACTGATGAGTGAGTTATGTGGTGTTCAAAGCCTATTTTTTCCATACCAGGAAAACACATTTCTGGGAGCACCCTTCAGTCTGCTATTTTTTTTCCCACCTTTATTAGGGTTGTACTGGAACACTCTGTCTTCCTCTAAAATGCCCAACTCTGTGTCTTTACCTAGAGATAATCTGGTGTGTGGTTCCACAGCATGGGCAGCTTTCCCTTAAAAGCTCCTTGAAGTAATGGTGTTTAGACCACAAATACTCTTGCATATGTAAATTTGAGTTGGCTGTGCTGCTAACACAAGTGCACTTAGAAGGTTTTCAATACTGCCTGCTCCTGCTTTGTCATTAATACAGTGCTTTTGCACCCAAACTGGAGGATTCGACTGCAAATTGAAATGTTAGTGAGAAGTAACAGAGAAAGAGGGAAGTAAGGCCCATTTTCTTCCTAGCTTCCAAATGAGGTTTTGTTGATTGTGCATACACAGAAGGTTTAGATCAGTTTATATTCTCTTGAAGGTAGTTTCATTGTGGACACAAGTTCTCTTGCCTTATTGCACAGTGGAAATTACGGTATATCTGAATTCTGAGAAGGATTAAAACCCCTGCTAGAAGTCACTGCTGCATTTTTAGGCATTTACCTGCTGCTGAAATGATTACTCAGGTGCTTCAGTGTTAAAATGAAGTTAGATATAAATGTAAATGCTATCTGAGGTAGAGACAAGTAGGTTAAAATGGCATAAAAATTTTGGGGTAATTTATTTAATAACTGAAATCATTAATATTAACTAATGTAATTGGAAATTCAGAGGCAATCTTTCTATCACTAAATTTTTCATCTGGCTTTTGGTCTGACTTCAGGGCATTTAATAACTGCATGTATTGCTGCACCAGTGATTTACCAAATACTTACCTTAAATTGGAGCAGTTTAGTCCTCTAATTCAGACAATGTATTAATCTGTTTTATGTTAACATTTGTATAAACAACACAAATCTATTACATGCAGCTATTTGTACTGGCTAACTGAACAGTGACCTGCCAATAAAGTGTGATTTGCTTATTCCTATATTTGAATAATTTAGTGAAAATTCCTCATATATTTTCATCATGGGTTTCTCTGTTACAATACAATTTCTCTATCACAGTTGCCCTGTAGATGGTTTCTTTTTCTGTCTGGAAATATCCTGCTGAAGTTGTTGTAGGGCCATCTGTTGCTATTGAAAATTATATGGACCTGTAAATTTGGTCTTTTTTGGCATTCTGTGCTGCCAGGCCAAACAGTAAGTGCCTTTGGAAGAACCAGAAATCCTCCTTGGTTGTTCTGCAGCAAGAAGTGTATGGTCCTGAGCAGGAGCCCTGTTGAGAGATCAGGAAGGAAATTTACTCAGAGGAGCATCCACTTGGATTATATATTTTCCTTTCTAGGTACCAAGGAGACGTCTGTCTTTGAGGGATATAGAACCAATTAGAGAACACTTCCTTTGGGGGACTGCTGTGTGTCAAAATGCATGCAGTGCCATCAGTGTCATCAATGCTGTATTCATACATAATTAATAGTTTGTTGCAGTAGCAATTCACATGAACCATGGGCTGTGAGCTTTCATCTCCTCAAACCTTCATGTCCACCAGAAGCTTGGTTTTGCTACTGAACTCATGGATGGGCAAATTTCCTAGGACCTACCACCATGCAGGCAACTTTCCAGTAGCTGAAATGCTGATTTTTAAACATTTGGCTCGTATTGTTTTAAAATCTACAAAACCTCTCATTGTTAGCCATTTTGCTCCTGTCTGCTTTGGTATATGACTAGAAATCACTTGATTTTTGGATTTGCAAGCAAAATAAACCTTGTGCCTTTATTCTACCTAGTTTGCTGTGTGCCATCTCCTGCAGTCTCTGCTCGACCCACCTACTGAAAGCAAATGTAGACTTCTTCTGTGGATGATGCAGCTGTTTTCCTTTTACTTTATAGCTTGGTGCTTAGTGTTGTACAGCCCTGCATCAAAGGAACCATTACACTCCCTCCTAATTCATTTGATGCAGGTGCCTAAATTGAGAAGCCATAATGAACTGTTATAAAATGAATTAAAATTCGGAGTCCTTCATTGTGTAAAGGAAAATGCAGCAGTAGAGCTGAAAACTTTCTTTTGACACAAAGGAGAATTTAAGAGATAATGAGAGAGGGAGAGATCCACCAATATGCTGATAACAAACTAAAAAGCCTCTGACATTTTTACTTACTCTTGCCCTTTATGTGTATATGTACATTTCCCCTATAGCTACTGCAGATATCCATTGCCTTCAGGATGACACCTTCGTGCCATCTGCTTTTCAAAGCCCAGGGGTCACATAGTCCTGCCAATCTGTTGGAATTTAGTCATAGATTTCAGCAGAACAAAAACTTGTGTTCTGAGAGAGGGAGGGCAAATGATGAGGGGACCATACTTGAACAGATATCCTTAGGTAGGTATCCTTAGACCTTTTTGGGGTCTGACTGGTTGTGCTTGGAATGGGGATAGCTAGATGTGTGCTTACCTTTGGTGGCCATTTCATCTAGAAAGTAATGTGGGACTGTGTCTAGTTGCTTCAATGATAATTACTGTTGAGTTTATTTTTAAAAAAACACCACATTTGCATGACTCTCTATACCTTATGCTTTAGCCATCTGGATTAAAACCAAATAAGCATAATGGACAGTATCCTTCTAATGTCATCTCTTCAGCCTCTAGTAGAGATTGCTGTGTCTGTTGCGCACACACACGTTGCAATTCCTCTTTGGTTTATTTTTAAGCACTGATCTCAGGTTGCTACCACTGCATATAAATATATCAGGGTATGTTTACAGTGTTAAGGAATTAAAGGAGTCAGAGGAGTTTCATAAATGTGTATTGAAACAGTGTTCTGTAATGCATATATTTTTTGGCTTGCTTGTGAAGAAAGTAATTTTAGATAAAGAATATAATCTATTTTTCAGATTGATTAATGAATAGAAGGGAGAAAGTGAAAAAAAAAAAAAAGGAAAAATTTACTTTATTTTGGCCATTGTCCATTTGAGCATCTTTCTATTCCATCCAGCCCCACTGCTGTGCACATCAGTTTGATGTTTATATTTTCTCAAAGCATGGATGTAACACCACCATAGCACTTTTTTAACATGGACTGATTTCAGGGGAAGAGAGGACCTCCTGTAATATCCAGCTCCCAAACTCCTAGGAGTTTTATCGAGCAGGTACATCAAAATGATGGCCTTGAATAGAGAAGACCTTTCAATTCTGAAAGGGTTGATGGAGGTCAAAAAGCAGCTTTCTCACCTGGGCCCCTATGAGTCATGGTGCTGTTGCACCCTGCACAAAAGGAATTTGCTTTCTTTTTTTTCTCTTCAGTGTTTGGGTTTTTTTATTACTCTTCTCAGAGACCTATCCTTATAGTTTACAAGTCACCTGTGAGTCACAGCTTGCCTCCACAGGAGCAAAAAAATACACATATTTTGCAAATGAGTTTTAAACCTCACCCTTCATTCAGGCAGCTCAGGAGAACTGACAGATTGTTCGGAAAACAGCAAGTGCCTATTTGATACAGTTACATAAACATCCAGGCTTTCCCTAAAGTGCTTCCTTCATGTAATATGTCTGATTCTCCTGGACAGCTTCAAAGCTCTCTGATGCTGGAGAGGTTCTCAGAGGGCAGATGATGCATTTACACCTTTTTCTCACTACTGCTTTCCAAGAGATTTACAGATATTTCTGAACTTGGCACTCCAACCTCTCTTTGAGGCAAACACAGTACAAATGTCTTGGCCCTGCAGCTGCAGACAGAACTGAGAATCAAGGGAAGCCTTTGGCTAGGCCTCAGAGTTCCCATTACAAGGCTGGTACTTTAACAAAACAGGGAAAGTCTGTGTTTAATAATCCTCTTGTCTGGGAGTTGGCTTTCTGATTTTGGAAGAAGTTTTGACATTTTGCTGATGATCTAGTTGCTAATTCCTCTGGTGTTTCCTACAAATCATGGAAATTAATACTTTTCTAAACCACAGTGTATTCCTCAATAATTGCTTCCAGTGTGCTCCACAAAGGTGTGTGGTTTCAGAGTTTTGAAATGCTCTGTAAGGAGGTGTACTGCTGTGAAGCCCCATTGCAGGGATCAAGTTATATATTTCACATTGAGGATAGAAAGGAGGAGAAGAGATGGACTCTGAAAAGGAGAAAAAAAATTAATGAAAGGTGTCTGTGGTTTTAAGCAGTGGGCAAACTCCACTAAGTCAGAGCACAGAGCACACCCATCATTCCAGTAAAGGGAATGCATTCTTAAGAGGTGAAGCATTTCAGCCTGGAAAATGGACAAGATGATAAGGGCTGTTGCCTTTTGATTAGTATTTACCTCTAGCAGAGGAATAACCTACATTTGGACAGATTTCCCAACCACACTTTTCAGATTGCAATCCTCAGGAGAGTTATCTGTGACTTAGCTTTTACTATCTGTTAGTTTGGAGCAAAAATCTATGGGAAATTAAGATTTGGAGAAATCTAGGAATTTTTGGGAAGTACACTCCCTGTAATTGAATAAACATATATAGCATTTTTCTAAAGATCCCTCTTAATGTAGATAGTTTTTATTCTTTGTTCACAGGTGAGCACTATATGGATACTGAGCTGAGGTGAGAGAACAAATCCTACTTTCATGGAATATATTGTTTTTTTAAATCAGGAAAATATTGCTACTCACAAGATTCCATAAATATATGGAAATATATTTAAAATTCTCTAATTAAATACTCTAAATATAGTTATAGGCTTTGTAATGAATAAAAGGTAGGCAATTTTAAGGAAGACATAGGATAAGAGATATAAATTATAGCTGGTAAAAATAAAGAATTTTTTTGAGAAAAATGTAAAGATGTTAAAACCCAAAACAAAGCAAAAAAAGATAAGATGTCCTTTATCAAAACTTGCTTTTAAAACTTGTAATACAAAGAAGATGATCTTGAAAGAGCTACACACCTATATAATCACAGGAGGTGAGTCTTACTGGGAATTTTTCCAAAGATAAATAGATGAGAGGTCAAACCCATTTGATGCTCACCCAGCATGATTTCATGAATAATATAGACTGTGGAATTTAACCACTATTAACCAGTATTTAGTAACTACTGATCTGTATTGAAAGTAAGAAACAAAGAACAATTTTTTTTTTTACCATCACAGACTAGGGTGCTACCACGAGAAGAAATATAATGTCATCAAAGATATGCTTCAGAAGAAATCTATCAAAAAGAGTCAGTGAGATTAAGTATTAAAAATGCATAATCATCTTCATATGAAAAGGATGTGCCTGGCTCCTTTATCTGTCGTCCTTAATTAGGTAGGAAATAGGGCTCTTCACTGAGTTCTCCGCCAACTTCCACTCAGCTTACAGCCTGATGTTATGGAGCCAGAAGTATTTCAAATACGTGTATTAGTCTTTTTCTGTTCCTATTATTGCTTGAAGTGACTTGTTTGAGTTGAGGCCTGCTCTGTCATGAATAGTTTATCTGTGCAGTCACGAGTACTGCAAATGGAATTGTCCACATAAATAAACACTGCAGGACTGGGCTTGAAGTCAGGGAGATTCAGGCTAGTGTAGAGGTTTGCCTGGGAGAAGTCTTTGCAGTGGACTTTAGGATGACAATTTCTGGGAATGCCGCTTTGGGTTTTTATGTGCTGAAAATCCTGTGCATGTTTAGAATATAATATAAGTAATTATGACTTTCAACATCAGAACTCTTTTGTGAAAGAAATCTAACGTAATAGTTTAGCTTTTCTTATTTATTCTTTCATAACATTATCAAATCCTTGCTTGGTTCCCAACAGTCCATCAGATTAATTGGATCAGTACCACACCTCCCTTTTGGGATGTGCAGTTGTTCAGTAACTAGCAATCTGGGGCAAGACCCACTCTGGACTGGCTTCAGTTGAGACCTTATACCTGAACTGGTCTTGCAGATCCTCAAGAGGAGGTTATTGGTCCTAGTCAACAGGTTAGGAAAGTTATGGTGTTTTCACTGTGGTAGAGATGATGCTATAGATTCTAGGTCCCAAGAAGACTATGTGAAAGGATTTCTGGGATTGCAGAGTAGTTACCCACTTTTGGTTTAATTTCACATGGAAGATTGCTGCCTTTTAAAGACCAAGTGAAAAGTACACTGTTTCTTCCCTAGTATGGCAAAGTGAAACTGAAGTTATCCCAAGCCCAGCATTAGAGCTACAAGTCTTTTTAACATTTATTTTGTGATGTTCATAAAGCTGTTCCATATTTGGATGGTGTTACCACTAAAATGCAGCTGATATTATATTTCACATATTTCCACTGTGTCAGAGTTACTGAGATAAAAACCAAAACCAGCCACTTAAAAAAAGTGTACCCTGAAGACAGAAATAAATCTTGTCTTTCTTGTATCTCTTTCACTGGAGAAATAACAGCCATACAAGTGAATTATTTTCATTTGTATCAAGCAATGGACTTTTACCCTTTTGCTTTACTTGACTTGAATCTCAAGTCTATTTTCTTGATGATAAGGCTAAATTTTTGATTTCTGAAATTCAATCACATTGTTTCTATTTGTGCCTTTTGCACAAACCTTACCCATTCTTCCCAGTTGGTTTAGTCCCTTCCAGAACTGTATTTCTCATTAGCTGTTGTTCAGACTCAAACTGTGTGGTGTATATGTGTGTTCACACCACTTTGATTTCAGAAGAAAAGTTAATTGCCCTGGAAGTTCTGTCCATGTTTTAGTTTTGCTGTGTTTCTTTTCTAAAACTGCCTTTCATCTTTGCTGTCAGATTAAAGAGAGGAAACCTCAGATCACAATATGAATGGTGGGAAAGGACTTAAGTCATTCAAGGAATGCATCTGGGAGACAGGCAATGCAAAGTTTATTACAGGAGAGAAAAGGATAAAGGACCTTTGTGTGTGGACTAACAGTTTTAGGAATCCTTCTACCCTGGCTCTCCTTATACAGCTCCATTTGTAATAGTGACTGTGGGAAAAATTAAATCAGTCACTAACTTGCAAGTCACTAGTTTGTTGGGGGCTTTTCTCGTAGTTCTCTGTAATAGCAGCAGGCTGGTCCCAGTGATACAGAAGTCCTCCTGTACTGGATTTTGTGGATGACCCCTATAACTATTCTGTGTTTTCCTGTCAAATACTGGTGTAGACAAACTGCAAGAAGCTTGGAAGGCTGTCTGTTTCTCCATACTTTTAACCTGAAGAGAGCAAGCCTTTTGCCATGAGTCAAAGAGGATGAAAAAAAGGATGCCCAATGGTTGCACTATTTAAGAGTCTTCATTCTAAAAATGAGACTAGGATCTGTTGCTGATAATTTTGTTGGTGGTGATTATGAGATTATTGTATTTGGTATGTTTTCTTCACACTGGGGAGACTGGGAAGAGAAGTGATGAGGTGTTTTATTTCCCAAATCTCATTATGCACCTTAATTAGCACCTTCAGCACTTGTTTCCACCTTCTACAGGAGCTGATGAAACCTGTTGAACTTAATGTGAATCTTCCTGGTAAATTTAATAGATAGCAGATCTGTGCTGAGCTGTCTTCTGGATGTTTTAACAAGCACAATTCCACCTTCTCTCTCAAGGCTTTGTCTCACTCAGCTTCCTTACTCCCTGACCTACCAGTGTGTACTGTTCTGCTTTCTACTGTCTTTCAAGTAAGGGCATCTTTTGTTCTCCACACTTTAGGAAGATATCACGTTTGGCTAGAGAATGTATTTGCAGGCATCAGAAAAAAAGTAATTGCATCAGAAAAAAAAGTAGTTGTGTAAGGAAAAATTTTGGCTTGGCCAGCATGGTTACTGTCTCAGCTTACTTAGTAAGCAAGCTTGGTGGATGCACTACTCCCTCCCCACCCTCCTTCTCCTCCCAGGGGCAGGGCCCGGGTTCTAAGTCTCACCCAGGGTAGCCAGCAAAGTTCAGCTTCTCTTTGAAAGCAGGAAGTAAACCAACAAGGGGACTGTGACTGAGTGTGGAAGAGTTAACAGGAATGCTGCTCTTCTGTTCCAAGAGGCTGTTGCCACTAATCACGCTGTTTATATTTACAGCTTTCCCGATCCTCCCTATTGTGCATAAAGCACGCCTCTGAAAACAGAGCCTGAGCACTGCTGTAAGTTAGTCAGACTGTGTGTAGTATCTGATTGCTAACTGAAGAGACTTGGAGGCTGCAGACTCACTTTTTTCTTACCTGTAGTAAGGCACACACCTGCACTTAGCAAATGCCTTATAATTAGTGATGCTCTGGAGAATGTTCGTGAGCCAACCTCCTGCCCACAAGTGCCCTTAATCTCAATTTGGGACTTGCAGTCACAAGGGAACTGCATGGATGTGCTGGAGTGATGCTTGCATACCAGACATTCTTTATCATAAAGATGAAGAGGGGTGAGAGCTTTCTGGGTAGGGGGAATAATGGGAGGGTTGTCCTTTCCTTCAGTTCACTGGGGCCTGCCTACTGATTTAAATTGTAAATAGTGTTACAAACTAGCTATGGCAATTTGTTGTTTCTTAGGAGAATTATCTGATTTCTACTAATATAGAGTAGAAAAGGGAAAGAATAAAAGGAAAAATTATGTATCTCTACTAATTTAACATCAATCCCTTTTCATAACTTAAATAGTTATATTAACCACATGTAGGGAATGTCAGTTCCTTTGGGACCCTTTGATCTTACTTTTTTAACAGTACAAAACTCTTTCCTTTCCCTTCCCTTTCCACTACCATAAACTATTATCACCACCATGATGTTTAAAGACTGTGTAGTGGCATGTGTCTGGTAGGGTCAGCAGGAAAGGTTCCCTGCTGTCATGTCATCTAACCCAATCAAGTTTACTCTTTAAAATTCACTGGATTTAGACCTCTGGTCTCATGTGCAGGAAGCCATTCATTTGTCTGGGGGAAGAAGTCAATTCATTTCCAGCCTGAGTGTGTTCCAAGACAGAAACACAGAAGGGCTGAGGCTGGCAGGGACCTTTGGAGTCCATCTAGTGTAATGTCCCTGCCCAAGCAGGGCTGCCTGGTGCCAGTTGTGCAGGACCATATCCGGATGGTCCTGATTTTGAGTATCTCTAAGGATGGAGCTTCCACAACCTCCCTGGGCAACCTGTGCCAGCACTCAGTCACCTTCACAGTGAAAAAGTGTTCCCCAATGTTCAGAGGAAACCTCCTGTGTTTCAGTTTGTGCTCATCACCTCCTGGTCTACCACTGGGGCACCACTGAAGAGAGTCTGACTCCCTCCTTTTTGCACCCTCCCTTCACATATATCTCTACAGTGATAATATTCCTTCCCTTGAGCCTTCTCTCCTCCAGGCCAAATAGTTGCAGTTCTCTCAGCCCTTGTTCTTAGGAGGTGCTCCAGCCCCTTAATCACCTTTGTGGCCTCTTCCATGTGTTCCTATCTCTCTTCTACTGGGGGGCCCAGAATTGGACACAGCACTCCAGATATGACCTTACCAGTGCTGAGCAGAGGGGAAGGATCACCTCCCTTGATCTGCTGGCAGTGCTCCTCCTAATGCAGCCCAGAATAAAAGGGCTGCATGAAAGACGGTTTACACCCATTTGTTCTTGTGCTAGTGTTTTTCCTGAAACTTCAGTAGCACCATGCTTTTAACTGGCCTGAAAGGAAGTGTAAACAGCCATATCCCTTCTCAGTCTTCATTTTGCTAGACTAAACAAACTGAACTTTGTTAGTCTGCTCTTTGATAATATTCACCATTCCCCAGTTCTCCCAGTAACCCTTTTATGGGTCTATTTCATTTTCAACTCCTTTTCCTAAATACTGTACTGAGTTTTCCAGGTGACCATGTCATCCATACCTCTTCTTTCCCTGTAGGAAATAACTGAAGTGATAAGAGCCCCAACTACATAGATTTTGATTATGATATCAGTTCATTGTGAATCGAGGATGAATAACCACAGCCCCGCTCTCCCTAGTACAAACAAATTTCCGAAGCTATTTGAGTTGGGGGTGGAGTGTTTCCTGAAGTGAAAAAGGGATGACATACAGATAATTAACATGAATAGTAACAAAAATCTAAATAAATCCACCATTTCTTTCCTGGACAGCTAAGAAACGTGAGCTACATAGCACATGACTAGCTGTCAGAGGAGGACAGAACTATGGCTCATATCTGAGGTTACAATTGCAGGGATGTTAAAATCCCTGCCATAAACCAAATCCCTCCCAAGATGACTGACTCAGTTTGGATTCAGTAAAAACAGTAGTCACAATTCCAGAGTGTAGGGAAATGTATCTGAATGATATAAAGAAATTTTCTTGCACCTTTTTCACCTTTTTTACTTCCCCTCAGTTTCTTTGCTATAGCTGCATTATTCTGCTTCTAAGCTCATTTATTTCTATTAATAGGACTTTTCATCTGTAGGTAGTTGTTCACCAGTAGTAATGACCATTAAAGTTCCCGCGGTAATTTAAAACTATTTCTCCTTTCTAAGTGATAGGAGATGGGGAACAGAGCTCCCTGCCCTTCAATGAGTGGAGCAAAGAGATTATCATCTGCAGAATGGTCATGGAGTTAAATGTAGCTAAAATTGAGCAGCTCCTCTCACAGACGAGTTAGTTTCATCTACTGTGTTGAATCTTGGGATGAAGTTTCTAAAAGACTATTTCAATATTGCATCAGAGGCAGGGAGAAAATATCGTATCTGATTAGCAAAATTTCATTTGATATTTTTTCTGCCCATAGCAAGGAACTTTTCAGCTTGATGAAGATGCAACTGCACCTGCCTTGGGGACATTCGCTGTAATTGGACACTCTCAAGCGTCCAGGGTGGGTGTGGAGGCAGAGGTAGGGTCCTAGCAACAGTCAAGACCCCAGCCACATAAAGCAAATCAGGTAATTCAAAACATAGGTAAATTAACCTGTAAGAGCAGATTTAGTTCGTTCATGACTGCAAGTGCCTGTAAGCCAACTGTTCAGAGATGAGGTGGGCTTAAACTGCAATGCCTGTTAAAAGCAATATACTATGCATCAATACAGAGCTGTCAGCCACCTCGTGTAGCTTTGAGCAGCATCTGTCAGGCAGGATAATGTTTAGGTGCATATATTCTGCATTTGTTCTTAACACTGGCAATTCAAGCTACTGCTTTTTTTTTTCTGAGTGTCAGAAGAGCATTTGTCACCGCAGCCCCTTTCTGGGCCCAGGGTGTTGCCATAAATATGCTGGACATAGAAGACAATTTTCATGCCTCCTGCACAGCTTTAGAGACAGTCAAAACAGATCTCTGATAAGACAGAGGTGGCAACAATCCAGCCTGACTAACGTCCAGCTTGAATTTGAAGCAAGAAGGAAATAGAAAAGCAGCCTGAAAAGTGCCCTCAGCTAGGTCATTGGCTAAAATCCTGCCCTCGTATCCTTTTCTAAATTCAATGTACCTCTCCAGCAGGGTTATTTGCAAAGCCTAGTGATGTGTGTGAGACAGATATTTGGTTCTCAGTGTACAATTATGAGCAGGCACTTGCTTCCTCAGGTGCTCTCTAAATGCATTTTATTCAATGAAAAATTCAAGTTTGTCTGTGTAACAGGACACTCATTTGTGTCCTGACGCAAATACAGTCATATTTCATCGACCCCTTCAATAAGAAATGTTTCTCCCTTATAGAATGTCCATGTCTCTTTTCCAATATGATAAATGCTATTTAAAAAAACCCAAACAGAAATTATTATCCATTCTTCTTTTTCACCAACATCAGTTAAAGATTTATCAATTATTTTGTTAGAGCTACGATTTCTTCCTATGGTTTTTCCCTAACGTAAGTGTAATATATTAGATTATTAACATTAAGAATATCTGTTGGTTTCATTATACGGCATTTTTTCATTTTACCTCTTTCAAGCTGGATGATGCTGTAATGTGTTTGGGTTGACAAAAACATTTGTTTTCTCTGTTAATTTGAATTAAAAAAAACTCAATAAAAATTTGGAAACACAGAGAAAACTTTTATTTTGGTCAATCTTATAAAATACAAACCTTGGGTTAAATTTAGTAAGCATCTCTTGGACTTCAGGTGCTATAAAATTAAACACTTTTTCTTTTATCAGTTTCACCACCAAAAGAAAAACACTGCTTTGGTTCCCATGTTCTCGCTGCCGCCAGCTCCTTCTCCTCTCTGGCTCCTGTGACACAAGATGAAGTTAGACGTGCCAGTGACAGCATGCATGGTAAGATATGTGCTGGGGATGCTGCTGACAAGATGGATATTCTTGGCAGGCTCTGTGACATTTCTCTCTGTCCTTTGCTAAGGAAAGGGGGTCAGTGGAACACCATCAGGGCTTCAGGCATCAACCTGGGTGCACAGCATCGCTCCTCCATTTCCGTGTCATGAAGTAGAGCTGTCGATCCTCCTGCTCAGACTATATAGGAAGACATGGACATGCCTTCATGTCAAATCACATTATCTGTGTTATGCCTTAGGAGGATGAGGAGCAGAATAAAGTAAGGAGCAATGTTTTCTTTATGTTCTTTGCTGAATGATGGATTGATGGACAAATGTACAGAAATGCTCGAAGGCAAGAAAGAAGAATGAAACGGATGAAAAACAAGAAAGAGACAAAGATTCAAACCTGGCCCTAGTAAAGATCCAAAATTGCTGTTGACCTCAGTGATAGAGAACCAGAACAAAAGAGCAGGTGGACGAAAGCAGGGACAGGAAAAAGAAATCAGGGAAGGATGGCTTCAGATGATTTCATCCTCGTGTTTCCCTCTCACTTCCCCTCACCCACCATCAGTCTCCACTTTCTCCAGCTCTCATCTTTTATCATTGCTGAAGCAGTAAGCTGTCACTTCTCATCTGGTATCTCCCATCCATCCATCAGCATGTCTGGGATAGCTGGCAGCTAATTCCGAGGGGTGAGCGACCCATCAGTATCCCTTGCCAGTTCCCACGGCGCATGTAAACTGATCAAGCTAACAAATTCTGACAGGTGAGAGACATCTATCCGTAGTTGCTACCGGTAGCAAAGACAGAGACATAAAGGGTTCCATATGGTGTTCAATGGGGAGATACAATGCCAGAAGAGAAACATCTCATTGTCCTGAATTCACAGATTGCTCTTTGATCTACCTAATGATCTCATGGGGCCTCTAAAACATGACCCTCTTCCTATTGTGCCCGAATGCCAAAGGTTTAGAGGAGACCAGAAATACATTCTGCTACATGCAGGCTGCCTAATAGATATTGTCAGGTCATGGTACAAATGTTGCCAAAAGCCCTTTCTTGAGAGGGCAGAAAACCTTGGTGGAACCAAGACCTCATTTTTAGCAGCTGTTTTTCAGGGCATGCTGATGTAAATGAAAGAACAAAAGTCCTTTTCTCAATTACCTAACACTAGAAAAAAAATCAGAATTTTACACGAAGTGAACAACTACAGTCTGCATTACAACAAACTAGGCCTTTTCAGACAGTTTTGCATGGCCAGCTCTCTGTACCTGCAAATGGTGGAATATAATTCACAAGCCTAAACCAGACATTTGTAAAAACTTCTTCCCAAGACTCTTCCCACAGCCAAAATCATAGTCAATCTCATAAAGACTTCCTTCAGTTTCTCTTTAGCTAATATAATTGTTTTTATTTAATCTTGCAATGATGTAGTTTTTCCACTAAGAGGTGGAAAATTGAAACGGAAGGGAGTATTTTCCCTTACATCTGCTGGCCGCCTTCTCTTCCCAACAGTGTCCGAGTTTCACTGAACAACTCCCTTTCTCCACAGCCATTTCAGACCTCATGCCTTGTCTTGAGCCAGCGCTTACTTTGATCTGGGTTCTTGCAGTCTACAGCCATAAGTAGGATGTCTCATTTCAACATCGCTCCTTTTCTTTACTTGTTGAGCCACATGCTTATGATGCCTTTTGTAAGGAACTTCATCTCTTATGCCTACTTCCACAGGCAAGAAGCCCACACGCACTAGCTTTTTCTGTTGATGTTCTCCAGATGCCCAGCTCTGTTTGGTAACCTTTCTCTTTTGCCATGCTAACTGTGTATCATTTCCTTTCAGCATTCCTGCAAGTTGTAGCCATTTGGGACAGCCAGGCCTTCTCCAGAAACAGTCCTCTCAGTCCCTTTGCAGGAGTGTTCTTGTTGGTGTGCTGGCAGCCAGGAGGGGGACGATCTTCTAAGCTCCATCTGTTGCTTTCACCTCTGTTTTAGACATCTGCTTTTTCTCAGTGCAGCTATCTATTCATCATTTATTGTTTAATCCATTCTCTCTACACTGGTTTAGCCCCAGAGTAGACAGAATAATCCCTTTTGGGGTTGAGCCTGTCTTTTCCTTAAAGAAAACATTACAGACATTGCTCTTTTGCACTGGAATTCCTGCCATCAAGCCTGCATCAATGATAAGGCTTGATTCTTTGGAAGATATTTTACTGAAGCTAAGAAAACACTTCTGGGGAGAAAACAAAGTTTTAACAGGACACTTTGAAAAGAAGGCTATCCCAAGATCTTAAGACTATTGCAGTTTTAACTAAAAATCTTTCTTGGCTTGCTCACTGGAAGGTCAGCCATCCTTGGAGCTTGCGGTTGCTGAGTAAAGCACCGCTGTTTGTAATACTTTATCCCAACGCTGAACTCACCACAAGTAGATGGACACAACTCCATCCTATGGCGTTTGGGCAGGCCATCGCTGTGTGGAAAAGCAAGATGGCACAAGTAGTCCCAGCACTTCACAGGCAGCCCTTCACAGCCGAGGAAGTGTCAGGCAGGTTGAGGCCCAGGCAGGGCTCCTTGCTCCATCACCTCGAGGTGCTGCGCTGCTTCCAGGACTCCATAACATGCAATGCACACATTTTGCCGAAGTCACCCGTGCTGGTGCCAGGACCGTGCCAGGCAGGTCATTGCTTACTAACGTTGTGCACTTTTTGTCAAAAAACATCCCCTGGCATCACAACATTTTGTTTTGGGGCACTTTGTGGCTTTTCCTCTAGGGCCTTTCCTTGCCACAAGGAAACTCGGTGTCCAGTCGGACAAGCCGGTGGCTTTGTGGTAACAGCACACACCTGCGCTAGGAGCGACGGTGGCTCTCGGGCAGGGGGTGAGGGCACAGTCCTGACAGCAGCATCCCCACTCCCGCCAGCGTGCCAACCTCTCTCGCGCAAAGAGCGCAATCCCGCCGCGCCGTGCTCACTGGGCAAGGCAGCGCCTGTCGCCGAGATGGAGGGGGGGGGAAGTCCTCCCCAACGTCCCCCCGCGCCGAAGGCGCTCGGCTGTTCCCGTCGCTTTCCGGCGCCGCCGCCACCGCCTTTCCCCGCCCTCTCGCCGCCTGCCTGGGCGCCCGCACTCCCGGCGGCGCGGCGGGAGGAGGAGGCGGCGGAAGATGGCGGTGGGGATTGGCAGGGAGGCGGCCGGCAGCAGCAGCAGCTCTGTCGAACGACCCGTGGGCAGCCAGCGCCAGCGCCGGTGCGGCCGCGGCTGCAGCAAGGAGGCGGCTGGGGCTCGCGCCGACCACCGCCCCTCCCTCGGCGCCGGCTCCCTCCTCCTCCTCCTCCTGCTCCTCCTCCTCGCTCCTCCTCTTCTACCTGCTCCCTCCCTCTCATCGCCTTCCCCGCCTGCCCCGGCCCTCCGCCCTCTTGCCCCGCCGCGGCGATGGACGGTGGGCGCTCCGCCGTGTCGGCTGCCCTGCCGCCGGCGCTGAGCGGGGCCGGCGCGCCGCCGCTCCCGGGACGCGGGGAAGATGTCGGAATCACCAACGGTGAAAGTTCGTCAGGGTCGCCCATAACAATGAGAGGGTAAAGCGGAGTCTTGGGGCGCACGCGGGGTGCGGGGAGGGGCCGTCCCCGCTGCGTTCTCCCCCAGGCTGGCGGAGGGACTGAGCCCCCGCCGTTCCGCTCGCTCCGAGGGGGACCGCGGCGGGGGGCCAGCTGCCCCGCGTGCCGGGAGAAGCGGGGTACGCTCGCCCTGGGTACAGCCCCCCTCCCCGTGTCGCCTTGCAGAGCTGGACCTGAATACCAAGTGCATCGTGGAGATGGAAGGGAACCAGACTGTGCTTCACCCTCCGCCTTCCAACACCAAGCAGGGAGAAAGGTAAAAGCCCGAGTCGCCGTGCCCCGAGTGAAAACCAAGCCCCAGCTCCTCCGCCTCGCCCTCGCAGACGCCTCGCCCGGCTTTGTCAGGGCAGCGGCGGGGTCCCGGGGGTCTTCGCTCGTGCTTCGGTTTGCGGTGGGTGGGGAGGAGCGGGCGAGGGGCGAGCGCTGGCCAGGGTCGCTGCCTTGGGCTTGCATCCCTGTGAAGGAGGGATCTGTTCTTTACCTGGCTTCCTGGCGGGGTCGGACGTACCCAATGTGGAGACAGAAGATCCCTGTTGGCCTCCCAGGTTTAGAAGTTGATTCTTGATTGATTGCTCAAAAAATAAACTGTTGAGTAGGTAAGGACTTAGACTGTGTGTGCTGTTTTCAGAAATTTTCCTTGAGTGCAGGCTACCACCAACTTGATGTAACCTTTGGGGGAGCAAGAAGCAGAATCTGATTTTTATGCTAGTGATGGACTTTTTTTTTAATAGGTTTGTTTACTAGGTTTTAATGTATTTGCATTTAAAAAGGCTGTAATTGCTAGATCCTTTATTAATTCAGTGTTGTTCTGTGAAGTAGCCTATGAGAATATGCTAAAATAATTTTGAAATCTGGCATTTAGCTGTGATGCCCCAGTGAAGAATACCCTTGGAAATAATCCAAAATACCAATGCACTAGACTGTAAAAATAGATCAGAACAGGAAAAGATTTCTTTCCTTTGAGGGAGTGTGGGGAAAGACAGGGAGGTGCGAGGGGAATAGTTACGTTGTATGCTTGTGTGTTCAGTTACATTGTATTCTTATCTGTTCGGTTACCTGTTGACTGCTCAACTTAAGTTGGTTGGTTAAATGTATTTAATGCCAAGGAGTGTGAAATCATATAGAGATTTTAAATCTAGCACGTTCCTACCACTTAAGTTTTTTTAAGAATATTTTTGATTCAGTTCATGGTAGTTATGAAGAAACGGTAGTGTGAGAATATTCTTTTTTTCAAAGGCAGTGTTTTATAAAAGCAGGAAGCTTTTATAGCTTTCCAGCAGAAGAGGTTGAGACCTCTATTCTTACATGTTCAAGGTGGGAAGGTGCTTCTCACATTAAACCATGTCCTAGAATATGGCTGTAATCACACCAGTTTGTTTTAAATCCAGCTTGCATTGTCTACAGGAACATCATTGTGGTTAAAGTGCTGGCCTGGGTCTTGAAAGTTCTGTGCTTGTTTCCTACCCCTCTCAAAGATCTTTGTGTAATCATCTATAAGTCATGCTGTCTCTGTGGGTCTTAGCATCCCATCTGTGAAATGGAAATCTTGGTTTTTTTATTAAAAACGATTCTGTTTTAGAAAGTATGGAGGTTTTTTTCAATCAACAGGAGTTGAATAAACACTACTATAATAAGAATGACATTAACTCTTCAAAGTGAGTGGATTTGACAGGTATGAAACACGAAATACACACAGAGTGTACAAAGCAAGAACAGAATTAAGATTTAAAAATCACTGTTTCAATAGGCTTGAGAGACTAAGAGCCAGGTGGTTTAATGAAGAGCCTTGAATTTGTCAATTTTGCTTGTTATGCACATCGACCTGCAGTAAGACTATTCAGTGACTCTGTCTTTTGAGAGCTTCTGTGTCTTGTGTTTGTCAGGCTTTACTATCTATAATGTATGTAGATTCTCTTGGTTGGAACTGGCTTCTGTTTCTACGTCAGTATCCTTCTGGATGAGCAGTGATGCTTATGTGCAACCCCACTGACGGCAGCTGTGTTGGCAAGTAATAGGTGTCCTGCTTGCAGCACAGTATGAGGCTAGAATTTGGCTGGCTGTTAACTTGTGTTTGAGACAACTGCCAGATTTATTGGAAGTAACAGTCAGAAACACTGATTGGAAGTAACTCTCACTAATGCAAACATATAGTTTGGGTGCCTGCTTAAATGGCAGATGTTGTACGTAACCTGTTGAGATGCCTAATGGACTTTTTAGTGCCTTGTGAAAATCCTTACGCTTTCTTCAGTCTGAAACTGCTGATTTCTATTTTTTTTACTCAAGATAAATAGTTTAATTTCTCATGAAGAGAGATGAATTCTGTTCTTCTATGTGTACCCACCATAAAATGTCTGTATAAACTGGCTCTGAATTGCTGAGTAGCTGCTGCTTGCACTTGGATTGATGCCTTGGCAGGGTTAGGGATGTCAAATGGATTTTTGGTTTTCTTTGTGTAGCTTGTTTTTATATAGCTTAACTGGATTTTTCTTTCAGAGCAACCATGTCATTGCAAATATGATTTAATTTGTTAGGGTGATTAATTGGTCTTTCCTTACTCTATGTATTGTTTTAATATTCTGTTTAATCTTACCTTTCCCTTTTTAGGTTTTATCTTTTTATATGGAAATTTCCCTTTTCTACATGAATGGAAGTACAAGTTTGTGTTGCACTTTGGAATAAGAATAAGTAGCCTTCTAAAGCAAATTTGGTTTCCAGGGCTGCTTTTTTTAATTCAGCTGAAGCCAAGAGACTGTAGGGTGTGGAGAGTAGAATTCAGGACCGTGCTCTTTATTTGCTTTGTTCTCTCAGTTAAAATTTAAAAGGTAATGACAGAATTTTCTAAAGTAAGATTAAGTAACTCTTTAATAATAATAAGATTATAAAATTTGCTCTTGGAAGAACATCCAAAGTTAGGAGAATCAGATTTTACTAGCTTTGCTGATGCTGTAAGGAATTCTTGAATTAAATTTAAGTTCAGTTGCATGATAATAATTAGTCTCTAGGCATTATGAAGAATAGTTCTAAAGGATTTTAGATTGGCAAGTAATGCTAGTTTTACAAGTGGTGTAAAAAGCCTAAAATCCCAGACAGTGCTGTCATTTGTCCAACTTTCATTATTGTATTAGGGGTAAAGTTGTAACCATAAATTAGAACAGGGTTCTGACTGCATCTTCTTACTGCTAGACCACACAGCATCCACACCGTAACAACCACTGCTACAAAATAGCAATTGTTATTAGATACAAGTGTTCTGTCTTTTTATAAGCAGCAGGCCTGCTGTTGCCCACAGGCACATGACTTCCAGCGTTCTAAACTAACGGAGGAGGAAAACCAGAACATAGTAAAACTGAACAGTCTGTGTCTGAAAGACACAGGAAAATCTTTATCAGCTGAAGTTATAGGAGGCAGAGTTCAGAAAGGAACGGTTTTCATTAGCTGCTATCAGGTATAATCTCCGGTGCTGGCAAAGGTTTTGGAAGTTCGTAGTTGAACTTCATACCTTTAACCCTTGTTTTACTGTTATTGGTAGCAGTAGTTTCCTTTATACCTGCTGAAGTGTGCTTGTGTGTTGCTTTAGTTCCCTCTCCCATCTCTAAGCCGTTTCCTCCCCAAAACTAATATAAGACTTCCATTTCTTCCCCCCAAAAAATTCCTGGGAACCCTCTGTTTTTTTTTTTCCTGTCTTCGCCTGGGAATCTGAGTTTCCTTTCTCAAAGTACACTCTTCCCAAAAAAAAAACCTGTTCTTACTTATAGTCTTTTAGAAATGGGTATTATGTTTCTAAGCCAACTGTATACTTGGCAATAAGGTGCAGTGTTAAAATGTAACTATGAGATAATTCGAGTATGGAGTCACAGTCAATCTTGCAAAATATTTCAGTAACTTTTTACGATGGAAATTTCACATCTCTATGTCTATGAAAGATCTCACTTTACATTAAGGATGGTATTTTTTTTAGTAGGACAAATGAGGCCTTGCTGGGTTCCTCCTCTGTTTTTGATTGTTAAAATATGTTTTCCTCCTTTGCTTTCCTTCTTTCTTTCCTTTCAGCTATGCTTTTTAATGCATAGGATCTGAAAAGTTTTATTTTAGTTCCCTGACAACAGTTCTTCGTGACATGATTTTTCCTTTAGTAAGCAAAATATTTGTCTTGACAGAAATAAACAAGGAACTATGGAGACAGTAGAACTGAAGTGCTATTTCATCTGTAGTTTTAACTGAAACACAAATTCATCTACTGGGCAATTTATTCCATTAGAGCTCAGTAGCCTGGTGCATATTTTGCCTTATTGAAAAATTCAGTGCAGAAAACAAGAAAGAAGTCCTCAGATTGTAGAGCTGAACTTCAAATCTCCACTTTTCTCTGAAAGTATCTTTCTTGGCTGTCTTAACTCTTTAAAAAAACCCTAACATGTTGTGACTTGCTTGTTCTGTCCTCTTCCATCCTCATCTTGATAAGACAAGTAGCACCAAGGCCCAATCCTCATTAAGTAAAACTCTTCCTATAGTTCTAAATTACTAAAGATTACAGAATATATGGGGGCTTTTTGTGTGTGTGTGTGTGTGTGTGTGTGTGTGTGTGTGTGTGTGTGTGTGTGTAAGCTCTTTAATAAAATAAATAGCTAGGAACACATGTGTCTGTGTGTGTCTATCTAGTTTTTGTAGGTCATAACACTTTCAAAGATTAATATCTGAAGCACAGATTTCATCCCTAGGCAGCTTGTCCTAGAACTCTTGTTTCCAGAAAACAGCTGTTGCTCCCCCTGCTTTGGAGAAAACATGACTTTGGATGGTCTTTAGTACGTAGTCCTTCCTGTGGTATTTTGTCATTTTTGATACGTTGCTTTGAGTAGCATCAAGGATGAGAGAAGAGCGCTGTTGGAGGGCGAGGTTATGTGTTTCTGTTAATGGTAACTTTTTCAAACTGAAACTTCTAGAAGCTGAAACAGGACAGCTGATAATTTTCTCCATATCTGAAGGAATGATCGACAAAATCATGTATTTGAAGTGTATACCTCAAATTATCACCTGTGTGAGGTGGATCATAAAATAATAGAAGGCAATGACTTTTATCTTTGCAGGAAATTGTAAAAGTAATCTGACTTTGACCTCTCTAACTTTCCTGTTAGACATCGATGTTCAGGATGTGAACTGTTAGCTTTGAACCTTTGCGGAAGAAATGTATTTGAATTACGAAATGCATGGTTGGAAAATGTCATTTTGGGAGCTATTTTTGCACTGCTTTAATCCATTCATGCCTCAGATGGGATAGTAGATGCAGTTCCTTGAAATGGCTGTTCTGAAATTCCGTGTAATTTGAAACAAAATGAGACAGAAACTTGTAATCCAAAATACTGTGTGGCATGGCTCTTGGTTCTTCCTAAGGTGGCCTGAACTGTGAGTAAATGCAACATCCATTATTTTACCATGTTTATGAAGTCCAGACAGCTGTTAGGACCTTGTGCTTTGGTCCGTAAATGTCATGGCTGGAGGAAACTACCTTTTGAGGCTGTTGGGATTGTGGGTAAGCAGCCGTTTTTAGCTGGCAAAATTTCAGAACAAAAATAGATAAAGTGATTGGGGAGAAGGAAAACTGTGCTTGGTATGACCATGTTTAGGCAATCGTTGCTTTGTAGCCATTCTCTGCTTTTGGACTACTGAGTGTTATGTTCAAATATTTCTGTGTAGAACACAGTGGAACGAGGTTCAGCTTCAAACTTGTCCAGTTTCTCTGTTTTACAGTTTTAGGAGTGCCTTCATTGTGGGATATGAAAATATGAGTAAAAAGATTAGGCCTTTAGACATGTTTAGCTTCTGTGTTTAGAAGGGGCAGGTATGCATGCACTTGTGTCTTTCTGCAACCAGAGGTGTTTTTGAGGTCTGGATTACTAGTCAATACACATTGAATATGTTGTCTATTGAAATGAATTATGAATTTAAAAAAATTACAGCTCTCTTAAAATGTGGAGGGATTTTTATCCTTTTTTGGGGGGATGGTAGCACTAAAGGCAAAATTTTATTTTCACATCCTTTCCTCTTTAGATACAGCTTTCTTGTTTTGAAAACAAGATTCTTTGCTCTGTTGTGCATCTAGTATGTTTATTAAATGTGCGTATGGTAAGATTCCGGACTTAGATTCGCTGTAATTTAATGGTTAACAAATTTACAGTTAAATGATGCCTATAAACATGTGATCGAGGTGTGGATTAGATTCAAAATACTTCAGGAAGTGCTTAGGAAGTCCCTGTTCTGCAGAACTTGAGCTCGGAGAGGAGCAGCACACACCAGGTGCCCTTCCATGCAGGTCTGAGTACGGCGCAGAGCTGGGGTGTGAATCTTGGCACAAAGTTTCGGGGGCAAAGCAAATCCCTTTTTGGTCTGGTCGGGCCTTCAGTGCAGCATGTGCAAGCAGGCATCTGCTGCTCAGGGATTCAACATGGTGGTACTTCTAGTAATAAGATTAGAGCTAAATCTTTAAATTGGCGAACGCGCTTGTTGCTATTGTGTTTGAGACATTATCAGATTTGAGCATTCCCCTATAGCTGGGTGCAGACTGAGCAGCACCAGTGGTAGCTGCCTCTGGCTGTGGTGCCAGTGTCTCTTGCATGGGTAGACTGTCCTTGGTGGGAAAGTTGTGCAGTGCCTTTTCTTATTTGGCCTCTCCTGGGCATGGTTTGAATCTATTAATGGAAACAATTACTGCCTGCTGTAGCAAAATGCCTACTGCTGCAGCAGGGCTGCACAGATGCTGTTGCTTAACTGAGTAACTTCTCTGATTGCTTGATTCCTTGTATTTTGTGAGGATGTCTGGTACTGATGGCAGCGTGGAGAAGGCTCTTTAAGGAAGTGTGAAAATGTTGGCTGGAGACAGTGAGTGCAGCCTACAAAGACATGGTCCCTGCGTTGCAATGATGTGCACCACAGGACTCAAGTATCGAGTTAACTTGTGACCCAAAGCAGCTAATTAACTAAAACAGTTGCCCCATCACCCGGAAATAATGTTACTGTGTCTTTTTACAAGAGACCATAAAAGGGATATAAGTTTTTCTAGTTAGTGTCTGACTTTCATATGTTCATATGAAATTGGTCATCAGAGTTTGAGGTTTGATGGAGCATGGGTTGATTGTGTGTGCCTTTATGGTCCTTCTGTGTGAAGCATGAGATGAGTGTTCACGGCAGGGTGATGGAGGTAAGTTAACAATTTAGAGTACGAAGGTCGATCAGACAAATGCATTGCTGACAGGAACTGAAAATCAATGACTTGAGCTCAAGATATCCATGTTGATGAAAAGTAGGAGTTAAATAAACTGTTTTCTATGCCAGGGGAGGGTGTCCTTTTGTGTAATTTCACGTTTGGGGTGAAAAGTGAATCAATGCCTTCTTGTGCTTGGTTAGTGTTATCCTCTGCAGTTCTGGCTTTTATTTTTGATAGTTACCTTTTAATCTAAAAGTAATAATTAAAAAACCCAACCCTCAACCATCAAAACATCTACAAATTCCTAACCATATCCTGAACTAATATATTCTTTAGTCATCAGCCGCACCCTTCATTTGACATTTTGTTACATCCTAAATAGAGACATCCTCAAGCGTGTACATGCTTACCAAATATTCCTACATCATTTTTGGATAATGTGAAATTAGTGGCTTGTAAGGTGTAACTTTTTCACTAGGAGTTAATCTGAATGTTCTGTCTCATTTTACATAGATCACTATAGGGAAATCCGTACTTTAACAGACCCTCATGAAGTCCTTAGTGTCTTATTGTCCTGTAGTGGCTTATTTGCTATTTAAGAAGTGTTATAACTCAGGGCAGAAATTTACACCACAACTACTGTTTTGACAGATAACCATGAATATATTTTGGTATTTAGTAGTGTTACAGGACTTATTCTGGGGTACATCAGTCAGCACAGCAGCAGAAAGGTGTGTCTGAAGCATTGCTGGGTGCTTGTGGTAATGAGTGGTCATGATGGTGCTGGATATGGGTGCAAAGAGGCTCACAGTGCACTAGCAACAGGTTAAGTGCTTATGACCTACTTGTTAGATGCTAGCCCTGACCAAGCCTGTGCTGCTGCCTCTTCACATTTAGTAACAGCACAGATAGCAGGCTAGTAGTGACTGACTGGGATTCGTGGTGTCACTGCCTCTTCTTTTTGCAGTGTATGTATACTCCAAGAATTTTAAGCATTTCATAAACATGAATCAAAGCAGCTGCTGTGGCTGGAATGGCATGCTTATCTCTGCACGTGTTTATGAAGATACTGTTCCATATGTTTAAAAAAGTGCCAGGGTGCATTGTGAACTGTAAACTTTGTATAAAGTAACTTGATGCTTTGTTTTAAAAACACATTTCTGAAAATGTCAACACTTGAATATTTTTTCTGAATTTTTTTTATATTAGAGAATACTTTAGACTTACAAACACAATGAAAAAATACACATGATATCTTGTTTGTTGAGCTTACATTTTCTTAGTTTTTTTCCAGTCTCTTTTTAAGCATAAATGTCAATCCCAAGTAAATAGTGTACAACAGCCTCTAGGCAAGATTAAATTTTCTTTTAGTTTAAGGCTTCAAAATTCTGAATCTGTCACTTGAGATACTGCAATAATTTTACTAGTGTTAAATGCAAGTATATGGAGCTGTCTGTTTTGCTTAATATTTCTTGTATGATGACAAGGAACAGCAGACCTTAGATAAAAACTGTAGTATTTGATACTTCTTCGCATGTGGTTTCTACTTTCTATCTGTCTTCGTGATTAAAATCATGTCTAGTGTAGCTAGATGGCCTTTCACAAACTTGATTCTTCAGAGTTGGAGGAAGAGGGATCGTGTGAGGTGGAAGGGGAAATTTATCTGCAAAACAAATTGATTTGTACCATTACTGGCACTGGCTTCAATGTAATTTTTAAAACTTCAAAGTCCTTATTTTTGTTGAATATTTACTTTACATTCAGTTTTACTTTGTGATTCAAAAGCCAAGGCTTGTTTTACAGTTGATGAGCTTTTGCTAAAGATAAGTCAACAGAGCATTCCAGTGGAGGCACAGAGCTGGTGGAAGTTTTCTACTGGCAAAGCTGCTTTATGGCTGTGAATGAGCAACATCCTGGTCTGCTCTGGAAAGTTTCTCTGTCAGCATCTATCAATGTGAGTTTTTTAGATTTGCGATGTGATGTGAGTCTGCAGTGCTCCAGACTTGTTTTGGCTCAGTAGTGCCACCTCCCTGAATGTTGCAAGTCTTAGTATTTTGATGGGTTTTGATATTTTTTCCTTCCTGTCATACCCTGTTGTCATTCTCTATTTTGAGATATTTCAAAATTTCTTTTAGATTTCAAATATGTTTTCAGAGAATTTCATCTAATGAAACCAGACTGAGATAGAAATTGGCCATTTGGTAAATTAAAGAAATGTTCATATATTCACTCTATGTAGCTGAAGATCTTAATACATGATTTATGTATCCTCTGGAAGCTTAGCAACAAGGAGTTGAGTTTGAGTATGTTTTTTTAAGAGAACTTCAAAGTTATGTAAGGGGGTAAAAGCATAATGCATTTACAGAGCTCCTACACTTGGCTTTTGTACTGTATTGAGATAAATATATGGTTCTGAAAGTTTTGCTAGAAGTGTATCATGAAACATCATCCCACCACTCAGGTTTTGCTGTTTCGGAGCTTCTTACATAGCAGATATGCTGTCCTGAAACAAACTGTCTGGAAGGCAATCTGGTACTTTCCACAGTGCCTATTACATTTAAAAAGAAGGAACTTTTGAGTAGTTCTTATTCTTCTGGTGTAAATCTAATCCTTGTACCTGCCTTTTTGATTGGAGTGCCCTTGAGAAATGCTGCTTCAGTATCTGAGAAGACAGTGACACAGAAGGAAACACAAAAGGTGTCTCGTTAATGGATTTGCTGCTGACAGGGTAGAATATCGGGAAAGGATACTTGGGGACCAGGACAATGAAAGGCAAAAGAAAGGTGCAGAAATGGTTGTCTAACAGCGTGACGAAACTCATTGGAGAGTACACATTGGAGAAAATCAAACCAACCAATCAACAACCTCTCCCCTCCGCCAAAAAAAAAAAAAACAAACCACACCAAACAAAAAACCCCCCCACAACTGGCATTCTCTGGGATGGTACTAATCTTAATGGGTGTTCTGATTCAGATCCAAGTTGAAAACAAAAAGGAAAATCAGTTATTGTAAACAGACCATTGAACACTGGATAACTTGCTATGTAGCTTCCTTGTCAAGAGCTTCCAAGTCCTTAGAAGATTCATTGTTTGAGGTGTTATAACATTGTAGCTGAGTTCATGTATAGTTATAACCCATATTTTAACCCTGAATTTTTACTGTGTATTACATTCAGTGTCATGAATGAGAATCTTTGTAAGGCTGTGAAATAATCTAATTGGAAACAACTTGTATGCCCATCAAAAGGATGATGAAAGTCTCTTTCAAGATGAAGCATTTAAGTGTTCTCCTAAGGTCCCTTCCAATGGAACAGTGTCTTGATTTTTAAAAATAAATTTAGTAGATGTTCTGTCTCTCTCAGCATCCTGGTTCCGTGATTGGATTCCTCCTTGCTGTCAGAATTGCTGGGTACTGAAGGAGGAGGTTGTCTGACTTCGCCATGGTGAAAGTTAGAAGTTAGCTCTTGCCAGTTCTATTTTCAAGTGCTCTGCAGTGCATAGTGGGTGTAGAGCCTGAGTAGTGAGCTTGGATAGACATCAGTCTAATCCCTCCTCCCTTGTTTACTCTTTGGAGCAGGCTGCATCCTCTCAAATAGTTTTTGAAGTTTCAGTTTTGCAGATGTGAATGGGGCAATGGAAAACGTTTTGTCAGAAATGCTAAGGATATGCAAGCTTTGTGTCCTTAATGCCATTTACAATCACAGGCAGAAGCTTTGTGTATGCTCCAAGGAACACACTGTACCTCCATTTGGAATTTCAGCATGGCCTCTTGCAACTTTGAGCTAGTTTAAACACAGAAATGCAGATTCACATTGTTGGGCAGGCTAAATGCCTTTAGTGTTTTGCAATGCATGTGTGTTTTCTGAGTTATGGTTCCTCTGGTGCGTGGTATGACCTGTATTATTGGTTGCTATTTCAGAATTTCTTACCTGAATAAGGTAGAAATTCATGGCTTGTGTGCAAGATCAATCAAATAGACTTTGAAAATACTTTTGTACTCACGTGACCAAGGTGTAAAATGAGTTTTACTAAAATCTCTCCAAGCCAAAGTGATCTTAATCTGCCATCCTTTGTCAAGGAGGGTGTTGTAGGATGACTTCTGGAGGATCTCACAGTTCAAATGTTTATGTTTTTCTCAAGGTATCTGCGTCTTCATGATGGTTCAGAAAAGACAGAGACAAGGGAGTCACACAGTGACCTCTTGCCTACTTTGCTGAGATGAAAAAGGGAAGGTAAATACTGTATCTTTGAGGACTTTGAAATGGGATTGCAGAACTGAATTTCAAATTTTGAGGAGTTTTTCATCAGTAGCATGTACAAAGGGAGGAAAATAGAAAATATGAATGATGACAAGGAGTTGTCATGTAGGAAAAGAAGAAACTAAAATTAGCTCATTTCCTCAGTTTCCAGAAACATTTAGGAGTGATAGCAGTCTGACAGTCTGTTGACTGGCAGCTGTAAGGAGCAATATCAGAGTTCAGTGAGCTCAAGGTGAGTATTTGGTTTGACTGGGAAACTTGCATGTTTTTTCCAAATAATGGTGGAGAAGTTTTGTAGTTGAAATACTTTTATAATTATCATTCTGCTCTGCATCCAAAATAGAAGACAAGTTATACATTCCCTGCAGAACATTTTCTCTAAACAGAAGGAGCAAAGAGTGCTATGTGTTGGTGTCCTTTGTTTTTTGTCTGTTTGGATGTTTTTGTAGTTTTTCTCTGTTAATCTACTGTTAATCTAACAGTGTTTGAAATGGGATGCTGCAGCTTCTCTTGTAGCAGATATTTTAGTCATGCTCTTTAACTTTCATGTCTCAGTTTGCAGATCCAGTAGATGTAAATAAATTAAACTGGTGTGGGATTACTAATCAAACAACATGACTTTCAGTCATTTTTTGAGTAGAATGTCTACTAAGTAAAAAAGGAAACAGTTGATTCCTTATTACATTGAAAATTGAGAATTGAGTGTTCCTCTGACTTATTTAAAATATTAGTGATAATGGTCAAAGTGGGAAAGCTACACTGAAGAATCAATGTGATTAACTTTTTAAACAATTTTGAACTTAATTCTGTATTTGTCAATCTTGAATTGAAAGCAATATTGCTCTTCACCTACTTTGCTCCTTCACATTCTTTTCCTAGCGTTACTAACTCAAAACTGCTGATCTCCATAGTATTTGCCTGCTTAGATCCCTAGCTAACGTAATGCTTATCATAGCTCGGAACCTCTCTGTCCTTTCATATGACTTTTTCAGGGTGTTTCAAACTGAACTACTTTCTTCTTCCTTAGTATATGGCTTCTCATTCTCTTCTAAGGATTTTTGTCAACTTTTTGAGAGGCCACATGTAATTCTGCTTTATTTCTCCTTGCTTGTTTTGTGTAACTCAATTCACTATGCAAGCAGACCTCTAGGTAGATCATTTAGGCTGTGGGTTATTTATGACAGAGATAATTAGCTGAGTTGCAGCTCCTGAAACAGAAGAATTGCGGCTCGGTGTCGTGGAGGTTTAGCTGATAAGCTTTGTGGGGCCTCACCTCCTCCCATACAGAGTCAGATCAGGAGACTCAATGCTGGACTCCCACAGCCTGGTTGCACAGTGCAAACACTGAGTGTCTGGCAAGGTATCATTAGCCTGTGCTTCCCATGCTGTACCTGGTTCGTGGCAGTCCTTGGAAATGTGAGGAGGTGGCGATGATGGAGTCAAGAGCATTGCCAGGGATAAGAAAGGACAAATAGTGATTGGGTGTGAGCCTCCACTATTGTTCTAATAGTTCAAATCCAGTGCAGGGTGAGCACATGTTCAGGTAATGAGGCAAAGCTGATCAGGTTCTCCTAAACCTCAAGAGTCTGAGGACCAGCTGTACAGAGATACTGTGACATCAGTTAGTTGTTGATTTGATGTTTGGGAATATCTGCAACATGCTTCTGAGTGTGCTTTCTGTTATCTGGGATTTTCTGTTGTCCAGAGTGTTTCAGTCTGCTCCCATCGTGAGTTGTAGAGCTGACTGCAGATCACAATGCGGAGGGTACTAAATGGAACTATAAAACTGTGTTTTAAATAGCATTTGAAGTATTCCATTACATATTACAAAGTAGTTGAAATACTTTTTTGAAGAGTGGGGTAAAACTCCCAGTTTGATTTAAACACACTTATTGGTCTTACTGATTGAGTGGAATGTTAAATTTAAGACATGGTTATTTGCAGTACCAGGGAGAAAGCAATCATCAGGAAAGAATATGTTTTTCACTGTTCTCTCTGTGGAAGAGACTTTCCATTGTGTAACTGCAGTACAGCATCACTTTTGCACACTTCATATCCCAGTGGAGAAACCCAGAACTCCCTTCTCAACAGCCTCTGAATAGATGCCAGCATGGGCCACAGACTCTACTTCATTCTCTGTCTTAGCATGCAGGGAGCTGGGCCCAGTAGCCAGGGCTGATTTATCAGCATGCAGGCTCTTTAAACAGACACAGCTAATCTGAGTACTAAACCTTGTAATTTCTGTGCAAGCATATCCATAGATAAAGTTGATGCCTCTCTCTATTCTCAAGTTTAACTTTTTCTTCATCTGCCTTTCATTCTCCTGACCTTCTTCCCGCATTCTCCTATGCTCTTTAAAGATACCATTTAAAGTGTTATCTCCGGTAATGATGGTGTTTCAGAATAAAGAGATGAAATGCTGTTAGCAACTCCCAGCAGCACTCTGCTGCTTGTTCTAAATTGGAAGCTTTGATTACATTTAATCATGTGCAGTTGGTATGGTTGTGTGTGTTGCTTGTGTTTCTGCTCTTTTGTCTGCTTTCCGAGTCTCACTCCTCTGAGTTACTTCCCTGTAGTAAGTAGTCACAGTGGTTGGTGTTTTTATCCTATTATTAACTGCTTTGTGTTTATCTTTCTGTGTGATAGTTTCTAAATATCATTCTCCTGTTCTGAAACTTGTCAGGGCTGGCAGCTTGATTTCATTGTAAGCTGTTTTCTAATTCAGAGTTTGGGGGGTTTCTGTTTGGTTGTTTTGTTGTTGTTTTCATGTGTTTTTCCTTTTTTGTTGTTGCTTGTTTGTTTTGGTTATTGTTGTTTTGGTTTTTTTCTGTTTTCCGCTATTGCAATAAGACAAATCTTATAAGGGAATAACTTTTTCTCATAGTGCAGCTCCACTTAGTATGCTGCTGCTGAATAAAAAGGCCTCAGTGAATTTCTGCAGGGTGGTACAGATTCCCACGTTCTCCAACTCTCCCTCTCTTAACCTGGAGTGCTCCTTTGCTCACTGGATCTCTGCTGGGGCTGTGCACTCGCTTGGTACCTAATCAGGTGCCTTCCACCACATGAAAGTGTCCATGCACCTTCTCTATTTTTAGACATTGGCTCGTCTCTTTGCCACTTTTTTACTTTGTTTTACGCCTGGGCTAATAAAAATCTGGCTGGACTCAGTGTCTGGGGTTTTTCTCTGCACAATAAACCTGCAACATTCTCACAGGTAATGGCAGTGGGAAGATATTCCAAACTAATTCTACCCTTCAGTGTAGTAATACTATTCCATTCTTTGTAAACAAACGTTCATAAAAAAAAAGAACCTGTGTCTGCAGTCTGAGATCACAGCTCAAAAAACATTTTGAGGGGATAACACTGTTAGCTGCAAGCCAGTGAGTTGAAAAAGATTCCAGTAGGAGTTAAAGAAGAATAAACAATTTTTTAAGAAAGAATGATTATCGTATCTTTAAAATATTTGAGCTGTATGTAGACTTTGGGCTATTTGAGTAAAATTCCATTGAGAATGCTGCATGCTCTTTGAACATATGTTTTTAAAAGTCAGACTGTACATAGAGAGAAACTCATTGTTTAAGGAAAAAACTATATTCTGACAGCAGTATGCTGTGCAGGCTGCTAGTCAGAGTTCAGGATGTCTCCACTTGTGTATTTTGTAAAGATTCTTATGTGAGGATGTCTGCTGTCAATAAATGTGAAAGTTACATGTTGTAGGAAGTCAGTTTGGGAGGGTGATTATGATGACTGGCACTCTTTGACTAAACTGTCTCAAGAATTAGGTAGCAAAGTTGTTTAGTTGGTCAGTATGGCCTTTAAACTGTGGTAAGTCCTGAAAAGATACAAAATCAAATTTTTGTTAATGGAATTTTAGAGGCTAGATTCTTCATCTCCTTATTTCCTCTTGTCAGCTACCTGTGTCAGTGTTGTCCATCACTGTGTCTCTTGGAGCTTAACACCAGTTGCTGTGTTGGAAAGGAGTAGATGTATCAATCTTTCTTGTAGTGGCTTAGAATATGGGAACAGTAATTTTGCCACCCAAGTCAGCATGTTTATTTTTTGTAACAAAGACTGAAAAAGTTTAAACACTTATTTTCAGAGTTGATAATTTTACAGGTCAATAACCAAAAAGAAGAGTCTAGAGATTTTAATAAGCGAATGTAGTAGTAAGTTACAGATCTCGGTAGGTCATATAAAAATTTTGATTTAAAAAGATTGTAAAAACAGCGCATTTCTAGTTTTAGTTCCAAGGTTTTTTACATGATACCTGATGTAGTATTTTTAAAGTAGACATCAAATACCTCCTGTTTTCTGTCCCTTTGTTATAATTGCTGTTTCTGAGAACTTAATTCCCTAGGACCTCATAGGCAGGTGAAGAATAATCAGTTCTGAGCATGTTCTTGCTGTCAGAAGGTTATTTTTCATCATGTTCCCTATTTCCTTGAACAAAGTGTTCCAGCTGTCTTCATTCAGTAAAGATACCATCAATTACAAGTAATTAACGGGTCAAATCAGATTATGATCTGTGGGTTTTCTTTTTGAGAGGTAAGATGATTAAAATGTCTATTGTAATCTAATAATTCTGCATATGGCAGATCCAACCTGAAGTTCTGTTTCTGTTTCTTCTTCTGAAGAAAAATGTATTGTGGATGCTATTTCATATTGAACATTACAGTTTAAAAGGTCAAGATATGAATGAGTGCTGGAATTCAAAAAGCTGATGAGAGGTCAGATTACTTTGGTGTAGTAGCTAAATCTCTCCCATACATGTTCTTACTTATAGCTTTCTGAAATGAAATGCTGCATAAATTAGGACTGAAAGTTTCAGGGGTTTTCTGCAGAAGAGTGAGTGTTACTGCAGACAACTGACTTAGACTGGATGAACAACTGACTTGAACTCAAGAGTGTGATCAGGCACATCAGGTGTGGTGACATCAGAAGTTACTACCCTTCAGCTGTTTAATGCTGTGCCCTGAGAATTAGTGCCAGTGTTACACAGTTCTCTTGACAAAGACATTCTTTGTAGAATTTCAGTTAATTTTTTTCAGTTGTGATACTTAAGTTTTAAATAATGATATTAAAAAGTAGATATTTTAGTATTGCTAAATGTAGATTAATGTCTTCACAGATATATTATACCAGAAACAGAAGGTTTCTTAATGTACTAAAGACTAATAGCTAAAAGCTCAAGTCCAGTGATGGGTGGGAGGGCACAAGTGCACAATTACTTAATTACTGGAAGAAACTGCTAAAGGAAAGAAAGAATATATCTGCTAACTTGGGGAAACAAGATAGGTCTTTCCTTTTGCCTTCAACTGCCTTGTGCTTCTCCTGTTTCTGGATTGTATGGTGGGTGAGACAAGTCAGCCTCCTTTCTGAAAGGTGGAAGACTTTGACCTTCTGCTGCTTGGACAAAGCTGGGATGATGGTTACCATCTTCTGAGTTTCTGCTATCACAGAAAATGTCTTTTGTCTTCAAAGCCTGCAGTAGGAACTACACCTGCAACATTTTCTTCTTTTAATACTGTGTCTCAGGTGCTGGTGTGTGTGGGGGTATTGACCAATCAGGAGAAGTATAGTAAGAAAATTAAAAAAGTGAGCAGTTTCATCTGAGTTACAGTATGGGATTTCATAGGTTTGATGGGAAGTATGTGATAACACATTTTGGGAATCATCAAATATAAGATGGTTAATTAACCTTTTTTCATTGTCCAAGTCTATCAGCTAGTATCACCTTCTTTTAACAGTAGCTTTTTCTTTGGTATTTGTCTGCCCTGTGTATTTGGGCTTAGCAGTTTATTAAAGATAAGA
>NW_021940534.1:2657897-2805731 GCF_001715985.3 Manacus vitellinus
ATTTGCAAGCAGAGGAATATAAAATTCTCTGGTGTGTATTTAAGATGATGAATGGCTTGAATATTCTCCAGTAGTTTGTCTCATCTGTTTAAAATATAAAATGACATTTGAAATCTGAATCAGTATTTAATTACATGCTGGTTGAGCGATAGAAAAACTTTCATTGATGCTCATTCTCCAAATGCCTCTTGCAACATTAGAATTGTCTCTGATTTTAGATATTTATTTTAGTTCGTGTACAGAAAACTGCATACTGCTTTGATAGAGCAACATTTCATTTTTTTGAAGCAGTTTTAACCTAGTGGATGGATATATTTGAAAAAAAAAATGCTTTTTAAGATTGTTATTAAAAACAGGTGTCAAATAAATAGGCTTTTTTTTAATGGTGAAGAGGTTCATGGAGATGCTTAGTCACTTCTCTGAGGTAAACAGAAACTTTGCTATGCAAGGTTGCTGTTAATGAGCTTGACTTTTATTATTGCCAGCTGAATAAGCAGCTCAAAGCAGCTAACAGAACTTCATATTAGTCTTATACCAGCTGGAGTCAGCACAGACGGCATTAATGGTTTCCATCACTGGGCAAAGATAAATGACTGCTCTGCTGCAAACATGTAGGAGTGAAATAGAAATCCCAAGTAATGTATTTGCTAGTATTTATTAAGACATTGAGTATCTGTAGGACTAAATCCTGAAGCAATGTTAAATTTCTGTGAATTTCATTATTATGGACAGCCTTGATGTGAAGAAAAGCACCTTTTTAATAAATAACAAACTATTTTCAGGAAGGCAGAGAAGTGAAGTGTTTTTGAAGAGACAAGGTTTATGGATCAGGTAATGAGTATGTGCAGTTACAGTAAATTAGAATCATCAGTGTCTTGGATTTGGAAGAAAAAGTGGAGACTGAATTGTTGGGAAATATTTTCCTCAGCTTGTGGCAGAGGTGCAGAATAGAGGCAATGTTTCACATAAGGGCTGCAGGAGGTTGCAAATAGAATGGTCAGTGTTTAGCATTGGAGAAAAAAATCCTGTCATACAAATTGAAGCTTAGATGAGGTGATTTAGTTGGAATTGGGTCAGAAGGCAGTACGTGCTGTTGGGAAGGGAAAATTGCTGTAAATCCCTTATCACAATTTTCTGAGATTATGGAAGTAATTTAGAGTAATGAAGAATAGATGGCTTTTAAAAGCTCTTCAGGAATTAGTTTGGAAAAAAAAAGTTCATGAAAGTAACTTGTCTGTTTTGACTTTCTGGAAATGCAAAAATCATTTGCAGTGTGTTCTCTGAAGAAATGCATCTGCTCGTGTGTTGTGGTGGGTGTTTTTTGGTTTTGTTTTGGTTTTGTTCTGTTTTAAAGTTTATTCCATTTCTTCCCCTCCCCAAGACATGAGAAAGTAAGTCCTTTTAATTATGCTTTATGGTCTTCATAGATTTTGGGGGTTGTATTCCGTATTTTGTATCCTTGTCCTGTTTAACCCCTTCATATTTTTGTTCTGCATTTTTTTGCACAGATAATACCAACAATTCAAATAACTTTTTGTACTTGGTGGCAAGACAGCTGTGCAGGAAAGATGCTTTTTTTTATCTTTGAAAAGTGAGGAATGAAATGAATGATAAAAACATAAAAAAATCACTAGTGTAGGAACAGTAGTAACAAAACCCTCCAATCTTAACTATTTTTTCAGTTATGGCATCGCAAAGAAGAAACCATTAAATAACTGCTTTGACTGTGGAGCTCTTTGCAGGATGTGGGTAAAGGAAACAATTGAGCAAGGCTGGAGAGCAGGGATGGGCTTTTTCATTGTTCCCAAGCCTTCCCCTGCTGTAAAGCAGCATACAGAATCTCCAGCACCTCACGCAACCTTACAGGTAAAATGAAGTAAGCATATGTCTTTGGGATTGCTTTGAATTGCAGTAATGGTTTGGAAGGCTATTTCTAAGGCTGAGAGGTTTAAGAATTTTTAGCATGTCTCCCAGTGTTAATCTAGTGTTGCTGTTGGGAGTGAAAGAGGAGTGAAGGTAAGCTGGGTATAGGTGGCACGTTCCAGACTGTGCCAGGTTTGTGAGGTATGTGAGAACAATAATCTTTCATTCAGGGAAATCTGGTATATATTTTACTGTGGCTTTCTGGAGGACAACTCAGCTTTGATCATGAAAGTACAATTGGCACTTGCAGATTGCTAAAGTATAGTCAATGTATAGAGTACATTTTCTTTTTTTTGTGATTTTTTTTTTCTTTTTTCTCTTTTTCTTCATGTACAAGATGTGTTTTTGGAAGAAAATTGCTATTGGGTGATGAAGAGACCTCTAAGAAAAACTATTTTGAGACAGCTCTTCAAGTGGGCCATACAGTTAATTTTTTTTGAAAACAAGCTTAGCAAGATTTTAGGTTTGCAAAATCTAATTTTAAGCTGCTCAGTTTGTTGGATACAACCACTTCACCCAGATCCTCCTGTATTTTTTTTTCCCCTGCTAGTGGCTCCCCCAATTAAAACATATATTTCCAAAATCTCTCTTGCAGTTGTTTGCTTATGTGTCCCTTTGAAAGCTTAACTAGGAGCTAGTTACTCGCATTGCAGTAACAGTAGATTTAGATATACTAAGCTACTCTCCAGGACTAGCATGGATGGATTTTATTCCTTCTTTGGAAAATTATTGACCAAGATACCAAGTTTACCAAGAGTACTGTAATTTGTCCGTTGTAGTTATTTATCCCAAAACATGAAACTGATAAAATGTGACTTTAAATTCAAGTTGATGCTGTTATGGGATCTGATACAACACATGGAGTTTCATCCTCTTTTGCAGTCCTGTAGTTTTGTAGACTCGTGTTTGTCTCTGTTGGAAGACTGCACAATAGTAATGGTAGAAGCAGAAGTAATGCTGTGTGCCTGTACTTCTTGTACTATTCAGAACTTAGACCCCTTCGTGAGGTCTCTATTCTTTGTTTCTCTGGCTTGTAAACAGAGAAATTAACAATCTCTGTTTTTTATCCCAGGCCTTTGATAGTAAATATTCTTGAGTTGTATCACTTGTTTATACAGGTCCTAGGCCTTTTTTCACAGGTTTGCAGCATTTCCACGGGACTTCCCTTTTACTATAATTCAGTGTTATGTTTGACCTGAAGTATGAAACTCATGGGAACAAAAGGTCTGGAAGATTGTTCAAGGACTGGGTTGCTTTTGAAACAGAATTCCTGGTTAGTTTTCATGACAATAGTTAGAAAATGCCAATAAGGAAACAATTGCTTTTGTTGATAATTGTTCCTTCAAATGCTGATTTGAGGCAGTTCCTTCAGGAGGAAGGCACGGTGCCTTGATGGAGAATGTAACAGCATATTTTTGTCATGTTTTTTTCTGAGAAGAATCTTTTGGAAAAATATTAATCATCTGCTAAGTATTAGTACAGTATAAGAAAGAAGAGCTCCTCTCCTGTGTCTTGCATATCTAAATGATGCTGACTGTGCAGTTTTTGTGTTGTCTGTGCTGTGGGTTGAGCATTAATATGCAGTGTTTACACCTAACGTGCCCCAGGACACAGACACAGGAGTAGGTTAATCCATGGCGTTTCAAGCACTCTGTTTTGAAGATTGCAGACACCTCATGAAACCCCTAAAGGTTATTTGTCTCTAGATATATGACTAAGTATATCTCTGGATGAATTCAGACTGCATTTCTCATGCTTAAATTCCTGCCTTTCAAGGCACAATCCTCTGTTTCTTATATTTCACACTGTGTCTGTTTGGCACATACACCTGACATGATCTAGGGTTATTACTTAGACTTTGCCTTTCTGCTCTGTATTCATAAAGCATTATGTCTTTAAGTTCTTGGAAAGTCTTGTAGCCAAATACTGAAGGATGATGAGTCTAGCCAGCCATTGGATTATCACTGACATTATTGCAACTGTAAATGCTTTGTTACAGTAGCCTTTTCTGCTTGGTTTTTATACATTGTGTATTTTCCCTGTGGAACAGAGCAGATGATTTAAATATTCTTTTCAGGTATTTCGGGAAAAAAGCATTCTCTCAGCTTCTATATCTTTAATGTTGATCTAAAGTCTGATCCTATTATATGAAGCTATTCTTGCAGAATATGAATTTTGCAGAATGTTGAGTTTCCCATCAAGATCACCGGTGGGTTACAGAGCTCTCCCGTGCACACCCTTATCTTCTGTTCATCACATCTGACTGGACTGTTGCTCTGGAAACCGTTGTAATGTCGCAAGTGACTTCATTATGATTAAATGAGGGGAAAAAAAATAGAACAAAAGAGCACATTCCTGTTTCAACATGCAACTTGGAAACTGAAACTGTCTTACATACATGCTCTGTATTTCAGAGCACTTTTTGGTGACAGGGCACAGATCTGTCTTCCTAGTCAGGAATAAAATCTGTAATTTGAAATTCCTAATCTTTATTTTCTTTAGATAGAATCTGTCATCAACTGATGTAGTTACAAGGATAGCTGGTTTAAACTCTATTAAAAGCTGTGCATGGTTCTGTCAAAAAAAGAACCAATTAGTATTTACACTTCTGTCTTTGTCCATCACAGAGTCTTAATTAGTTGTCTTTAACACTGAGAATGCTTTAGTTTTCTATTCTATCTGGTTATTATTTTCTATTTATTTCTAGTGTCTCTATAAATATTTGTGTTTCTGTAGCTGCAACTAAACAGAAGATTATAAAAATGTGCCAGGATGCTGCAAAATTATTTGGCCTTGTCTCAGCATTGTTACCGATCTAAAGAGATTTCTATGTCTTTTGTGGTTATGCTGGGGTTTTTTCTCAGTTCACACTTAATAGCTTGTCTGGTAAGTTTAAATCTTCAATGCTGTATGGTAAATAAATAAAACTCACTGGTGACTGAAGAAGTGGAAAACAGAGTTTCGGTTTCCTGCCTCCGGTCTTTTTTTCTCCTCAGTGCTCTTTAAGCTGCTTGGCTAGAGGTTACTCAGTCTCTAGTCTTCTAAATAGTAAACTCTTCTATCTGTGCAGCTTGCATTCAAAACTATATAATGGTAGAGAGTCAGAGGAGTGATTCTTGCTTGAGGGGAGAGGGATGAGAACAGGAGGAGTCTCTGCAGGGGTTCCACCACTCCTTGGCACTGTGGTGCATGTGCGGTGCTGGTTGGATGTCCCGCTGGCCCTCAGCTGTGGGTCTGGGTTACTCACTGGTTTCTGTAGGAGCACAGTGTGTTACTGGTCACGTGCTTTGCTGGGAATCTCTCCAGAACTAGTTTCTGAGGTGCAGCAACCGGGCCTTGTTCTGGGCCTTACAGTGAAAGGGGCTGCCTGCCAGTGAGAACACTCCTTGCTGCGCCTGCTTCTGTGCCAAGGTGACATCAGTAATAGGTCTGCAAAAGTTTTAAAAGTGCTTGGCATACACAACTTCATAAGTGACCCCACAAATTAAGATAGTCTGGGACTTGTTTAAACCTGTGTTTTTCTTTTTTATCTCCTTCATTCACTCTACTTTACTGTCACTGGTTTGTTATAATGAATGAAGTAGTTGATGTGTGAGATAGTGTAACAGAAGTATACTGAAGTACAGAATGCAAGTGGGGTGAGGCATGCTGCAGAAACACAAAAGTAGGTTTTTTTCTTTGGCTTTATGTCCATCTGAATTGCTAAAATTGACATTTACACCCATTGATAAACATTAAAGTCATTAATACTTTGAAGATGATTGTAATTTTCTTCCCTAACAGTGTCCAGCACCTTCCTTTTTTGGCAAAGCAAAATGAATAAGCCTATCCTGAGTAATAAATGAATTATCTTTTCCATTATCTCTCAGGAAGTTCTGATTGTTTCTGAAACCCTGCATACTACTGATCTGCTACCTGAGGAATGTGTCCACTCCCTCTATTGTATAAATACGTGGTGTAACCATTAGTATGAATCTGTTGTTCTGTTGCTCTTTCTGGAAAAATAATTAATGGTATCGAAATAGTGTGGTTTTTTGTACAAGAAATAATTTTCTCTGAATATATGTTCTAATAATTTGTGTAGGTAGATGTAGATGAGCATCTTATCCCTAAGAATCTTGACATAATATCATGTCTTTTTGCTTTTGTTGCTGGAATCCTAAGTTAATTACTGAAACATAAATTCTAATCTTGATGTTGATCAAGACAACCACTTAGTCATGTGTTTCTGAAGAAGCTCTGAAGTAGAACTTTATTATCAGGGAAAGTATTGTGAATTTGTCCTGTATAAATCACATACTGATAACACTCACATGCGAAGTATACACTTGTTCAATCAGAAGTCCATCACAGTAGTCCAATCAATTATCATCAGTTTAACATATGAGACAGGATGTGTAAATAGGTATTTAATTCACAAAATTCAGACAGACTTATGTTACTGAACATATTTGGTATTTTTAGCAGATACACATTGTACTGAAGCACCGTATTTGTGAGAGGCCAGTTCTTTCTGAATTCTATTTATAGACTGGCCTGGAATGCTCACATGATGATATTGTTTGTAATCTTGGGTATTTATATTGCCAGCGATGCTATGGCAAAGAGCTTCTCAGTATTTCCATTATACAATTCTGTTTCCAAGCTGTGTACCTAGTGCCTAACATAAAGCTTGGCTCGGAGATTGAGGATGTGCCTTCTCTGCAAGTGGAATAAATTCTGTCTTCATGTTTTTGGAAGAGCTTTGTGATTGCAGTGACTTGTGTATTTCATTATCATGTTGCTACAACAAATATTAAAACACATGAAATTTAAAAAAGGATCTGAAAAGTATCCATGGAAAAATGGTCAAAGAATAGACAGAAAACTGAAACTTAGATGTTGCAGTCTGTGAGTTCACTCTAATACAGTAGAGTTTAATCCAAAATGTCCAAGGCACAAACTATTTCGAGCTGGGTTAGTGAGACCCTGTTAACAATACAGGCCAAAATTTATGTTGGCAATATATCAGCAATTTGTTTCAGTGTTCTTTAGTTTTGTTAGGTTCAGTCCAGCTCTTTAGCACAGTTATTTAAAAAAACCCCAACATTTGAGGAAAGTAGAAAAGGAGGAGCAGAAAATAATCAAACTGGCAGGAGAAGAATACCATTTTGGGGGCGGGGGGTGTCAGGTACTTAATGGAATTTTTCTGTCTTCTTGTTTGAATTGCTTATTTTTTACTTCATGATATTGATCTTTGGTTGGTTAAGTGAGATAAGGCCTGGTAGTTATTGTCCTGTAAAGTACTAGGAGCTGAATTTTGTATTTTCTATATTTACTAACCTTCAGCTTTATTCTCTAACTCCATTTCAGCAGCTTAACTTGCAATCCAGCAAGGAGTGAAGCAGCAACTCTACATAGCAAAGAGTATTTTTGTACATTGAAACTTGGGCTTTACAAGCAAGTGAACCTGGTCCTTCTGTAATTTAACTTTTGAGAAATCTCACTGCCAGCTTTTGGATCTTGAGCACTTACTTTCTGCTATAAAGAATTTGTCTGTATTGCCAAGGTAATCTTAATGAGAACAGGAGGGAGGAGTTGAACACTTTTTGACATCTCCTATTGTTTCTTCTAATTGCTTTTAATAAAGCTCCAAAAGCATCTTTAAATGTTCATCTGAATTAAAACCAAATAAATTAAAAAAACTCATTTAATATACTTTCTAAATTGTCAGTTAGTCAAAAGATAATTTTTCCTACCAGTGATGAGTAGAATCATATTATCAGACTGATGTATTTTTATAACCCTGAACAAATTGTCTTAGGGAAACAGCAAATGTGACACTTGAAAAAAAGGGGGGTTTTATAATTAGGCCCAGGCTTTTACTGTAGCCTTTGTGAAGATTTTTCCTGGCTACAGATGTGCAGAGCAACATCTTGCTGCTCCGTTCTTGTTTGCTCAGCATCTCACTGCTGTGACAGCATTGCTTGTCAATGCAGATTTTGAAGAGGCTGTTTTATGGTTGCTCTTTGCATGTCTCTACTGTTAACAAAGAGAAAGGTGGTCCCCTGAAGGAGCACACCCTGGAGACAGGAGAGGCAGTAGCTATGCTTGTGCAGGGCATGTGTCTACAGTGGTGTCTAGTGTTGAGGTTTCATCTGAGGGGCTGTTGATGCCTCTGTGGCCCTTTATGCCTTCAACTGTGTACATGGGGACCTTTTCTTGCTACTGCTTGTGCTGCTGCACCAAGATCCTGTGGGATAAAAGTTGGAGATAGAGTACCATCCGCTTCTGCTGTCTACCACTATGATACATGGAGAAATAACCACTGGTTATTTTCTTCTGTAAGGAAAAAAGAATCTTTCTCTTCTACTTGCCCTCCCTCTCCCTTCTTCCTTTTCTACCTCTGGGGTAGAATGTGATACTAATGATTTTTGTGTTTGACAAGCTCAGGTTGCATTTGATTTTACGTATACAATATATATATATGTATACAAAATTCCAGAGGATTATTTTTTTTTTAATGAGAGAGGATTTAAAAAACTCTTGATGCTTTTTGCAGTGCTGTACAGAAATTGTATCTTATTTGTAACTGCCCAAGAGTAGAGTTACTGTTGTCATAGTAACTGCAGTAATTACCCTAAATATCTTATACAGATTAAGTGCCATTTGGAAAAGCTATATTTCTGTTAAAAAATTACCAATTCTATGTACCTTTATGTTGTGCAGTTACCTTATTTTTGGCTGAGCTTGACAGTAATTTTTATACAAGTGATCCATAACTAGAGTAAATGTTATATTGACCTTTTGGTTTTATCTGTTGGGGTAGATTCCATTACCAAAGTGAGGCTGTTTGGATTATGGAAGACACATTAAACATGAAATAATTGCTTTTCTACTTTTTTATTGACTAGTTAGCTACAGGTGTTGCACAAAGGAGAAGGTACAGGTGTGTTCAATAGGGCATGCAAAGAACATCCATTTTTGTGTGAGATAGTACAATGGACATTAAATAAAAACAGAATTGCAATCCTAGAATGTAGCCCCTCAGTTTATGCTATAATAATAGATGTGGAAAGCTGTATTTGAAGGAAGCTTTTGTATGTTATATTTATCTTGATTCTCAATATTTGGAAACTGAGGGATAGAAAAGCTAAGATGTTTGTCAAATTTTCCACTGCAACCTGTTGAGAAGAAAACTGCAAATAAAGCAAATATTTTTAGTCCTTTAGATTATGCAGCAAAAATACTGTCTCTAGCCTTGCTTTTTTTCCCTGGAGTACAGTTTCTTGTATGCAGCTTTTGAATTGGATGATGCCACAAAATCTGTTTGCAACATATTTAAACAAATAAACAGAAGTACTGAGTATTGCTTCATGTCCCAAGCTTTAGATTTGATTGTGCAGACAGGTCTTGAGGTAGAAGGATATTGTACTGTCAAAGGATATTGCAGAACTCAGTACTGTCACTTTGGTTTTAGGCTTTTGTATCGTCTCTTTTTAAAAAATGCTGCATTCTTTTAATCTGCATCTTTTTCTGCTCAAACAACCCTAAAAGGTGTCCTAATAATGGCATAATAATTTCAGATAATTGCAAAAAGCTGACCAAGGAGTTCTGTAGTTAACATATCTATTAACTACATTGTTAATTTAGTTTAAAAAACTAGTGTCTAGCAAAAGTATTGATAGCATTTTTAAGAATCAGACTTAATTATTTTCTACAATGCTTTTCAGCACTTCCTGTGTGAATAGTATTGGTTGCGTAGCTTAGCTGTGATTTCATACGCAATTTTGTTCCTTTTGGAAGGGACATGCTCTTTCTGCAAGTTTCCTTTGCTTCATTTTACAAAGACTTCTGAGAGATTCAATATTCAGATTAATTTTACATGTTTCAATGAGTTATTTTAAGCTATCAAGGCACTGATACTTGTGCTTCAGGTTTTTTGGAGGAGGAGAAGAAGCCACTGTGACTGGGCTGTGACTTTTAATTTCTCCCAGTTAATTAAAAATGGCAGACTGAATAGGGATGAGGTATATGTCTAGCTAAAATCTTGTCTTTCACCACTGCACATCTTGTGTGGAGTCCTGAAGAGATGTCTGCTTGGTCTGGTTTTTCTTCTTTTATAAATGAAGGGCTGAATATGGGTAGGGTGGAATATACTGGCAGCACGATGCTGCTGCAGCCGTTGTTAGGGCGCGCCAGCCACAGAAAGTCGTGGGAGGACCTTCAGGTGGGTTGTGGCTGGATGATAAAAAGGTACATGAAACTTTCCGTGAAACACAAAGCTCTTCTGACCTTACATACCCAGCCGTGGTTTCTGGACTGCCTGTTCCCAGATGAATCATTTTGGAGTTTTCCTCGTTCAAGGGAAACATCAGCTTAGCGCTCAGCAAATGGGTAAAAAATGGTGAGAGACTGTCATGACCTACTGGAAAACCATGTTGGGAAATAGCAGGGAATGAGGGAGGAAACTTCATGTCTCTGTGCAACTGCAAAGTGCTCTCAACTGTCGTGCTTTATTCCGGCCCTCCTGTTCCATAAAGGTGTGCTGGGACTAGGAAGAGGTAGAGAATGGCAGTAAGTGAACTTATAGAACACTTTTACATGAGGAACCAATAACAAATTAAGAAGTGTCTGGTCTAGAAGAAGACAACTGAGTAGGGAAAAGGGATATGGTTAGAGATCTGTACACCCATGAACAACAGGAGAAGGATTTACTGCCTGTTATCTTACAGGAATGGTGGGACTTAAATTATCTCGGGCTGGATTCAGAACAAGGACAAAGATGTGCCCATAATTAAAGTGTGGACTTTTGTCACAGGATGGTGTCACTTTTAAAAGTCCATCTGCTTTAAAAATTGTTAGATAAATTAATATAAAAAAATGAATAATTGAAGGTCATTAAGCCTGAACATACCAGTCAATTCTGCCTGTAGTTTCTCACTGCCCATGGCTGGTGAGAGCACACATGTTCTGCAGCTGATTAGGCTGCTGCTGAGTTTTCTGCTGTACATTCATCAGGTGGCTTGATTAAAGGGTCTGATGGCTGTTAGAAGCAGGGTCTGCCCCTCCTGTGATGTGGCAGTGGCCTGGCAGTCAGTACAGCTTCACCCCTTTCTCCCTGGTTTCGTGTTTCCCAGTTGCACATTGACGTTTACTGTTTACATTCCCTGCATTGATACAGCTGGTTTCTGGTTTTGTGAACTAAACCAGTGAAGATAATTTTTCAAATAAAGAATGGCAAATCAAACTAATGCTCCCTCCTGACACTCCCCTCGCCTTGCAGCTGTCTGGCAGAAGCATAAGCTGAATGTGACAGACTGTGGCATGGAACTGGGAACAAGAAGTTGGAGAAGAGCAGAAACTTCTTAAACTGGCTCTACCTCTTGAACAATTACAGTGAGGTATTCTTAGAGCAACTGTTGCCAATGTCTTTTAGTCTGAAGCTTACTCATTCTGCCTCAGACCTGAAACAGAGCATACACAACTGAAACCTTACCTGTTTTTCCTCCTCCCCATCCCCTGCAGAGATAAAACCTGCAGCCTAATTAAAGATGCAATCTCTGCTTTCAAAGTTTTTCTTTCTCTGTTTCTGATCAGAAAGAATTTACTAGTTAAAGCATTTCTTCATGTTTCAAAAATAAAGCAATTTCTATGGTTCTTGCCTCCTTTCTGATCTCTATTGCAAACTGAAATGTGTCATGATTCCTCCTTTTGCAATGCATGGAAGACCTAGGCAATGGCAGTTCAAGAGTACTGAAGGAATACAGCAAAGACTGGAAAGAGTTATGCTTTCTATGCAAAGAGATTTTTGTTTCCATGTTTTCCAAAGTTTTTAAATATGAATGTTTCTTCATAAACAGTTCAATATGAATGCGACATAGGAACTATGCCATTCTAAAAGACTCTTGGTAGTACTGGATTTTGGAGTAGCATCGGACTTGGTAGTGTCTTGGACTTTTGGAGTATTCTTTACATTTGAGATTCACTGTGCTTAAGAAATATGAATTCAAACTGATTTGAAGTCAACATGGCTAGAGGACTGCAGAACCTCGTACATAGAAGTGTGTATGCTTAGAACTAGGAGGGAAACGTAACACATGAGAGCGTATGTAGAAAGTCGAGTTCGATTGAAGGGTTAAATTATAGGACAGTGTTGGTACAAAACCAAAAAAACCCAAGATTAAATTTCTTCACTGTCAAAATTTGGGAAAGCTTTCTGGACAGTAGGACCATAAATAGCATTTCATGAGGCAGAACAACATTGAATTATTCAGACTCCCTCTCAAAAGACTTCATGGCGTCATTGCCTGTGACAGTTGTGGACTATATGACCTGGAGATTCTTACTCTATGTTTTATTGGTTTGTTCAACCAGCTTATATATATTGGCAGATGTAATCTCACTCTTTAGCTGTAAGAACAAACACAACTAATTTTTTGTTTCTGTCTTTTCAGGAAATACTGAAAATGCATTTCAGTTCTTAATAACTGATCACATTAATGACTTGTGTACAATTATATTGTGACCTCTTTCTAGACTTTCTAAAAGCCATCAATGTCTATGAAGTCTGAGATGACTTCTGTTTCTCTTATGCTATCCTGTAGTGCTCCCTAAAACTGCCTTCTTGCTGTGGTTGTGATCCTGTGAGTCATGCCCACGTTTTCTTTTTGAAATCGACATTTCTTATATTGAAAACTGATTGTAATACTTTATCAGGAATTTTAATTAACCTCCCTTCATCTGCCAGAGGAAACTAGAATTTGCTACTGTGATGTTAAAAGTAATCCTGTCCCAGCTCGTTTGCTAAAAAATCAATAGGTGAAAGCTGGATGCCAGTCCTTGCCTGATAACATCACTTGATGGGCACAGTGAATAATATTCTTCACAGGAGACTGCCTGTATCTCTTTGGAGATGTGAAAAAATTTTGGTCATAAAAGCCCAGGTGTGAAACTCCACTGAAGGTTGCTAAGCTGCCACAAATTTTATACTACATTGAAAATTTCTTTTTATAAAACTGCTGTATATTGGTTGGTGTGGGGAGCACATCATCTAAGGATTTCTAGAGGTGGTTTTTAATTGGCTTTTTTAAATTGGAACAAGTTTGGTATGAAAGTAATGGTTACAAATTGCTGAGTTGCAAACCTTTCAGATCATCTCTTATGTTAATGCTCATGCTACTGCTGTATGCCACAATATCTTTGAAAAATTTATTTTAGGGTTGAGATTGGAGGCCATCTGTTTCAACCCCACTGCTCTAGCAGGGCCTCTAGGGCAGGTAGCGCGGGACTGTGACCAGAGGGCTTTTGAGCATTTCTAAGAAGGGAGAGTCCAGAACCTCCCTGTCAACCTGTGCCAGTGCTTGGTCACCCTCCCAGTGAAAAAGTGGAACCTCTTGTGTTTCAGTTTGTGTCTCCCTCCTCTTTAGGTCCTCCCTTCAGATATTTATATACCTTGATGAGATTCCCCTTGAGCCTTCTCTTCTCCAGGCTGAACAGTGCCCGCTCTCTCAGCCTCTCCTCATAGCAAAAATACTCCGGTTCCTAATTTTTAATTTTTTTATGTGATTTTATCATTCTCCATCATATAAAACCAGAATTAAATTAGATCTGGCAAAAGAATTTCCTCAACACTGGATCCACATATAATTCGGGTCTTTTAATCTGTTATCTGTTAACATAAAATCATCCAGTCTTAAGATGATCCTTGCTTTTTCAGCCCTGTAAAGAGGTTAGACTTCTATTGTTACTGCAGGTCTAAATATTGCCTATTTTGTTGTACAAAAGCAGTGTGTACTTCATTTTTCAGTCCAGGAAGATTTAGGAATCTTGTTTATTTTTCCACAGTGCTCATTGTAGTGGTTGGAATAAAGTCTGGTGTGTTTGTCACTCCTGTAATTTATGATTTTACCATATGGCACCTGGCAAGGAGGTGGTTGTCGTTTCTACCAAGTACATAACATAATTCCTGCTAGAGAGGTCTTGCCTTCAAGCTTTGCTGTAAAACAAAGGAAATGCTTGTGGCTCGAAGTAACATAATGATTATATAAGTTGTCACAAATTCACAGCTCATTGGAGAAGGAGTGGGGACACTGTTAAATTCTGTTTTTTCTCACCTCTTTTGTTGTGTAGGATATGTAGGATATGTTCTCTTTTACCTTTCTGCTGTCTACTAGAAAGGCATCTAATCTCTTGTCTGAGGTTCTCAGATGAAAAATCTCTGAGTGCCGTTGCAATTACCACTCTTCAATGCTTGGAATGATATATTATCAAATTCTAGAAATGAGTTCAGGTTGCACCTTTCCCTGCTAGGTTCAGTAACTTAATGCTTGATGTCTTCTTTCTGTAAAGATTGCTACCTGCCTTGGCAGTTGTTCTCTTTTTGTTAACTGATAAACGTGGAGCACACACTTTGAAGAATTTTTCTAGCCTTTGGGTAACTTTTGTGGTTCATTTCATGGTTACTGGAGCTGACTAGGCTACTGCCTAAGCTTAGAGAACAGTGAAAAGTTCTCCAGAGGTCCTGCCTGTATGACTTCTATACAAGAATAGTCTCAGTACTTTTAAGTGTTGGTGCAGCAACAGCTCAATTCCCTTTGTCTATTTATGTAGAATTGGTTTGAGTTTGTGTTCCTGATACGTTGTTCCACACAATAAACCTTATTTATCCCATGAATTATCGTCATCTTTTCTGCAGAGTGTCCACTTTCTGGCAAATGGTAGTAGTTGTGTCTGTTAAGCAAATAATGTCATCTCAAAGTCACCAAAGCAGCTGGTATTGCAACCAGCTGAGATAGAAAATGTTTTTGAGTGAAGGGATGGAATTTGCTCTGCTAATGTGTATTGTCATCAAATCTAAGTTTTAATTTTAAATACAAGTTAATGAACAGTATTTTTCTTTCTGACATTTAATATTCATGCTCGTATGAAACAAAAGTAGTAATTTGTGAATTTTTCTGAATCTGAGACACTTTTTCAGACTGCAGTTACGTTTAAAGAACGCTAACATACGTTTGCAGAGCTGTGTGAAAGGATGAAGTGTCAAACCCAATTAGCATCTCTCTTGAAATCTCGTTAGTAAAATAAAGTAGATGACAATTGAATGATAATTTTCCATGTTGTGGTAAAGGAATGTGACAGTGAGACCTGGGGGTTCTTGTCTGTTGTCCAGCTTGAACACATGGTCAAGACTGGTGTACCTCCAACTTCAGTAACTTCTCAAATATATCCTTGTCCTGGTTCAGTAGGAAAAAAATATGCTTACCTTCCATAAAAAGAGTGATTTTTTTCCTCTTTTTTTCTGTTTACTGAGGAAAGTAATGTGTTAAAAACAAGGTTCAGATCCAGTTACTTGGTTAACACAATTTAGTTCTTTCTAGTCCACAGTCTTGCCACTGACTAGAGATCTTCTGTCTTGACCCTTTCCAATGAAGCTGTTGATTGCTCTGTATATGTCTTTCTAGCAAATTGTAGTGCCTCAGTTTTGAACCAGCAAACTAACAAAAACCAAATTTAATTTATGAAATACTGTGTTGCTTATCAAATTTCCTTCACATGCCCTTGAAGGCAATATGCCGTGGATTAAGTACTGTATATAGTGATAAAATAGCAATGTATTTTTCAAATAGCTTTGAGCACTACCTCCACAGGGGATATATCCTCACTGATGTTTTGATGGTTCTTACAAGCATTTCTGAAGGAATTTTAAAGAAGTGGTAATGCTGAAAGGGAACATTTTCCATTGACACTGGAGAACTTAGGAGGTGGTTAATAGCTGCGAGTAGCTGACTCCAGTGACTGGTTGGGTGTGAGAGTCTCAATAGAGTTTGTGCACAGAGTTGAAACGCCAGTTAATGCTTGGGGTGTTTTCTCCTCGAGAGCACTAGTAGCAAATGCAACAGAATAAGAATAATGGGTGCCTGAGAAATGCCACTGTAGTTTTATTAACATTCATAGAATGTGTTTTCACATACTTTCCAGAACTCTTGACAGCAGTTTCATTGCATTCAGGCTAAGAACCATTCATTGGAGACTAACTTTAAGAGCTAACACATCTTGGGTGCTGAGATCAGATTCTTTTTCCCCTGCCTCATTTCCTCATCTTGATTAGCTAAACCTGATTAGGTAGTAAAAATCTCCTTGTTTAGTTTCTTGTGCATTCAGTTTAATTGGAAAGGAGGGGGAAAGACTTGTTTTAAAAGAATCAGGAGAACTTGGTAGTGTATCTACCCTTGCTAGGAACATTAGGTAGACTTGCATTCTTTTACCTTTTTGTTATGAGTCTAGTTGGATGTTAATAAGAACAGCCTTGGTATACTTGTGATTGTGGCTACGCTGTAATTGTGATTGGGGTAGCAGGTTTTCATTACAATAACTAGAGTCTTGGATAAGTTTTGAATGAGTATGATTAAAGACTTGGGGAAAATAGAGTATTTAACGCGGTAGGTTCTACATGGAGTCTAAGAAGTCAGGATTGCAGCAGAGCTCTTTGATCTCAGAGCAGAATGACAATTTTAGTTAGTTTTTGCCTTTTCAATAAAACTAAGTAAATTAACTGAAATGGGATTTAAAAAAGAAACCCAAACATACTCCCCCCTCCAACTTATTTTGTATAGGAAAGCATTCAGATTATTTTTTGGTGAGTTTTTTAGCTGAGGGAGAGATGAACCTTTCTGCTGTTGGGTGGTGACTGTTCTCCTAAGCCAACTGCTGTTTGCACAGTGGTGTGCTGTTGCATATAGGATAGGTGTCAGCCCTTTTTTGGGCTGTCAGTAGTAGTTTTTACATGACACCAAGGCTTGTGTGTAAAGATTAGAAACACTTGAACTTCATGTCAACAAATTGCTGGCATTGGAATAATAATGCCTTGGGTAGTAAAAATAGTCAGAACTTGGGAGCAAAGGTAAGTAGTGACTAATAATGTTCCTGGACAGTTGTCACTTTCTGTTTTCCTTGTTGTAAATGTCAGAATATAATGCCTTTCACTTACTTTAACAAGCTTGTGTTGGTTTCATAACCTGTGGTTTCATTGCTGTAGTAAATGAACTTCGGTGCTTGGAGTGGAACGCTGTTATGGTGAAATATCCAGGCATTTTCTTCTTTTTTGTCATGGAAGTCACTCTGCTACTGTAATGTCTACTTTGTTTAACTTGCACTGCAGTATTTGTCATTCTGATTTTGGTGTCTGACTTTTCTCTTAGCATAGTAGGTTTCTATTAAGCATGTGAGAACAACTTATTAGAGTATGCATCTGTTTCTCGTGGTGTTTCTGATTATGATCAGCTACTACCTTATTATGCAGGCACTTGCTCAAATTGCTTTGCTTGTTAAAATGCTTTCCTTTTGCTGTTCTTCAAAGGATTATTTTGTCCATAGAGCAGACTTTTGCTGGGTAGGAGGATTAAATAGATACCTTGTGCAAGAATATAAAATAACTAATTATCTATATTTTTGTACATATGTGTGCTCACACAGTATGTAAAGTCACTCTTCCAGGAATCCTGGTATTTAATTGTGGTGCCAGCTTTGTTAGTTGGCTGTACAGGAGGTGCCCCAGACAAGCACAAAGGTGGGATGCTGTTCCCTTTAAGAGCATCACCCCTGCCATCTACTTCAGTCTCCTTCTGCATTTAGAAAATTCATGGGGGAAATGGGCAAATGAATGTCATTTTTCTGTGTTCTTTGTAGAGAAAATGGTATACTACCAGTAGTTTGCAGTATATAATCTGAAACAGTTTCATCTGAAACTGTTACTGTGGCAACCTGTGATCTTTTCCTAGGTAGTTTAGTACAGTGTCCATCAATAATATATAGCCACACTTTTTAACATGCTTGGTATCAAGCCTGCAAGTAACAGCCTGTAGTGATAAACCATGAGACAAGGAAGGTTCCTAGAGCTATATGATCTTACTGTGAAAGATAGGAGAAACACTATCTCTCTGCTTCTACATAATTTACATTGTTTGCAGTTAGGAGTACTGAGTGTCTGCTGTCTGTGCTGCAGCCACTCTGAAAGCTTCCTACACGTGCATAAACAAACAGTGCTGTTACTTCTATCCCAGACAGCGAGGTACACTTGTTCTGATGGTCCTGCCACTGGTTTGTTTCCTTGCACTCTGCCTTTGAGTGAGGCAAACGCACACTGCTGGTGATATACTCAACCTGAGTTGTAAGGCAGCCTGATTTTAGAAAACAAAACAAAATTTAAAACCACTTAAAATTACTACAGTATTTGTTTTGACGAACTGGTCTTTAGATTCCAGAGGTGCTAAAGCAGTGAAATGTAAGAAATAATATTTTTTAACACAATGATCTTTTCAATTTGCTCATCTTTATACTTCCAGAGGAGAGAGGAAGACTTTTTTCAACTCATCATATAAAAACCTGAAGACTTTTCTCCCTTGTCTCATATACTGATAGTTGCTTGTAATAATTCTTTTGACCAGTTACTTGAAGAGTGCATCAATGACTATGTAACCACTTAAATGTAAACAATTATATATTTGGGAAATCAGTGAGTACCATGAATTTGCTGTGGTTGCACATGTGGTGAGAGCAAAAGGGGATTTCAAACTTAGTCTTAGATGATGACTTTTGGTATAGTCAGCTTACAAGAGCTGCAAAGTCATCTGATTCATTCATTCGTAGATACTATGTGTGGTTATTTAACATAACTGGTTATGATTGCTTCATCTTGATTAACTAATGTGAGAAAGGAAAAATCCCACTAAATACTATCCAAAATCTGAAATCATTATAATATGATTGTGACCTACTTGGCTTCTTAGAACAACTGAATTGGAGATGAATTTGGCTGGGTGAATGTTTTAAATAATCTGAGACCTGTTTTTCAAAGATGCCCTGGTCTCTGTCTCCTTTAATGTGGAGTACCAGGTTTTACACCCACGTTCTTGTTTTTGATCGTACCTTGTCCCTACTGAAGGTGACTTTCTTAACCGGGGGTGAGAAGCGGGTGGGGTGATGAAACCCCATTATATGCAATAGAGAGAAAAAACAATTCTGTTAAGTTTTTTTTGATTTATAAAATGTTTTTCCTTCTGGTAGAAGTGACATTTGCTTGGAAATGCTGACAACACTAGCTAAGGGACAAGAAAGTTCTCATTCTGAAAGTTATGAAGTCTTTAAGATGACAGTATCACACATTTCTGGATGCTCACAGTGCAAGAGTGTCTTCTATTGCTTCTTATTGCATGGGACTAGTTTTCTATATGACAAAAGAAGACTCCTAGGGGAGAATGTAGGTAGTTAAAAAGATAAAAAAGAAGAAACAACCTTTGCTGTTGTTAAACTACTAGCAAAGTGCACTCCTCTCATGGTGTGCTGTTACAGGCAGTGGGGTAGTTGTTAAGGAGAAACTGTGAATGCAGTCAAGAAGGCTTCTCATTCATGTTCTGACATAGAGCATGAGAACTGACATTTTGTGAGTCACTTGGCAAATGTCAGAAGCATTTTTAATTTTAGCAAGGGACAACAGGAAAAGAAGTTTACATTCGCACATTCTATAAACTGTTTTTCTGGCTTAAAATTTTAGGTGGCTACACAGTCTGGGGTCCTAGCCAGTCTGGGGTCTTAGTGTGTTAGCCAAGCAAGACAGGAGAGGCTTAGTACTGTTGTGAAAGATAAAGCCTGAGTAGATACCAACACCAGACACACTACTCGGTAAAGCTGGCAAATCATTCTAGTGATATTTTACTAAAGTCATGATGGCTTAAGGACAAAGGCAGAAGCAAGTTCGGAAGCTTTGTGGTCATTGAAATTCATGCTTTTCTCCTGGCCTATGAGAATATTTTCCAGGCTCTTGATGGTATTTACTTGGGTTTTGAGTTCCAGGCGTGTGAGAAAAGTCAGTCTTCTGTCTGAGAGTGCAGGTTGAAGATGCCTATCAGGTTAAACCAAAATCTGTTGTTGTGCAGATGCATTAAAAGGTTAGGTAACTCTGATAATGTCCTGAAGTGTATACTGACTGTCCACTTTAGAGGAGGTTTTGTTGTCACTCAAAAGGTATTACTTATCATTGACACTAAGAATGATTAGACATGTAATTAAAAATTCTTGGAAATGAACATTCTAATTGTTGTATCTTTGGTCTCTTGTCCCGACATGTATTGTGTGTGTGTCCCTGCCTCCCCAGCCCCAGCTGTGTCACTGAGTCACCATGTTTCTGTGGTCACTGGAAAAAATTGAGACAAATTCAATTACCTTTGAAGCTGAAAGCTGCTGGTTTCTAGGAAAGGAAAGAAACCATGAAGTACATACTAAAATAAAATAAAAAAACAGACCAAAAAAAGTATGTGAAAAATTGATTGAGGGTAATGCAGGGATTTATAGCACATCTTTAAGCTACCACAGATGTGATTTCTGGTAAACTGTACACGGTTCTTTATTTATTAGTCTGAGTTCTTTGATTGAAGTAAGTATTTTGGAGTGTCTCCACCTGAATCACTGCCAGGATAATGGTTACACTGAGTTGGTTAGCTGGAATTTCCAAATAGCTTAAAAATCTATCTTGTGAGATAATATAGCTGACTTATTCCAGAGGCCTTTGATCATATTGCTCTTGGTGATGCAGGGAGTTGTTGGGAGTTGCTTAAGTTGGTCTTGAGAGTTTGGAGCAGCAGGATGTGACATTATGGTAGGAAGCTGCGGCTCCTTGTGCTTTGAAACCCCTGAGATCAGTGATGCTACTGGGAAGCTCCGCTGTCCACCAGGACTTTAAAAAGTGGCTATTACGCTTTTTTTGAGATGGACATCAAAGCAGAGTAAGATGAGACTTCCAAAAAGGTAGTGGCTTATGTTGCTTCAGTTAACATTTTAAGAAATGTGTCAAACCATTTGTTTACTTCAGCTGTGTTCCATACCTTTTCCAATTAGGGCTTATAAGAATGATCTCAGAAAAGAAAAAAAGAAGTTGATAAACTTTGTGTTGGTTTTTACTTCAACTAAACTGTTTAGGGCTTCCACTGAAGCCATACAGCAGTCTTATCAGGAATTCTCTAAGAAAGCTGATGTATTCTGGAATTATTTTTCAAGATACGAGTGTATTTAGAAGCTTTCCAAAAGACCTTGGATGACTTCTTTCAGTAGGAATTTCTTTTCAAAGTTTTGAGCTGGTGCTGGGACTCTGTCTGGACAGGCTGATAACGTTGGACTTGCATCATATCTGAAAACGATGATTAAAATGAAAATATGCAGAGTACAACTAAATGTATTTTTCAATTAGATAAGAGTGCATTCTGCACAAGTTCTGAGCCACCTGTACATGAGCTAACCGTGGACTGAGCCTGAGTAGTGACCAGTAATGAAAGGGTAAAGCTGCAGCAAGTGGTTTAGCTCAGAGGCAAACGATGTTTGCATTACACCAGTACTGTGTACCAGATATGTAACTTCTGGTTCAGGCAGACATGTCGTCTAAGGTACAAGCTGAGAGTAGGCAGAAAAGATTGCATAAGATGTGTTTGTGGGTTTGCGTCGCTTTGGCATCTTTTGCTGAGCTCTTGTATTGTGGGTTGCTGAGAAAACTGCTCAAAGTGTTTTCTGTCTTCCCCCCACCTCCGCCTCCCAACTTGGTGCAGTTGGTATGCGTAGTCTGGTGGATGAAAGTGTGGCTTGGTCCCACGTGTTTCTGCAGTGAAAGTGTAGCCTCTTGATATCTTTGAATTTTGTGTAGTATGTCTGTTGCTAATACCTTTCATCCATACCCTTATCTCATAAACCTTACAGTGTTCTCTGCTTGTGTTGTTTGTCTGTAGACCTTTCTGGTTGTGTTTTTTGTCTTCATCCATATTATTTTTCCTTCTTTCTTCCATGCTTTTTTCCCCCCTTATGTGAAGAGCAACTGGAAATTTCTTCTGTGTATCATTTCAGGCTTATTTTAATATATAATTTAAACATATGCCTCAGGTTGTGGTTTTGATGAATGGCTTGTCAGTCTAATTCTGCACTGTATGTTCACCTCCCTCTTGCACTGCCATTAATGAGCACAGGGCAGCATAATGAAACAGTGCAGTGATCTCACTTGAAACCAATCCCACCAAAAAATCCTCAAACTGATTTAATTTACAATGTGGCCATATGGCTGCCAGCATAAGGATAAATGCATTTAAGGACAAGTTGAAGTACTCTGAGCTGGTGTCTTCAGACTAGGGATTTGTAGTCCCTGTTTTATTTCTGACAGCACTCATTATAGTTATGTGCAATGAAAGATAATGGTGCTTTTGCATTGGTTTCTTACACTCTGTGTAGGTTTTCAGTGGCCAGGGAGAACACAGGTTTATTTTTTTTCACACCTCTATAATCTCCACAAAAAACATTTGTTTGTCTCTTACCTTGGTCATGCATGTGTAGCACTGCTGAAGTCAGTGGGGCTTCACCCTGGCACCTTGGTCTGCCAGTTTGCAGGCTCAGTTTACTTGCCACCAAAGATGGGCTGTGCGTCGACTTCCATGACAAAACAGGTTCTCGTCTACTTTATGGATTTCAATTCTCTTTGATTTTTATATCCATAAAGAATCTGACCTTTTCTTTTATTTTTAATGTGGGACTGTATTAGTAATTAAGTACTTACTGGTTAAAAATCTGTGATATGTCATTTAAATATCTTCTGATCTGATTATTCTTAAATTCATTGTGGATTAAAAAAAAAGTTCAGATAGTGATGACATTCACTGACTTTGTTTCTTTTCTTTTTTTTTTGCTGCCTTCTCTTTATGTGAATGGTATATTCATGCTTCTTGTCATCATTGCTGATTTTCTTGCCAATCATCTAGAAAACCACCTAAGGTAAGTATTTTGTCTCTTTATACATTTGTATCTGCTTGAAAATGTTGAGCAATGCAGAAGAGTTGGGCATATTGCTGTAGTATAGGTCAATACATCTTCGATATTTAGAAAAAATTATCTGTTCCTCATAATTCCAAGTTAAAGACTTCATAATTTCAGAAGAATATATTTTAATCCAACTGACACGCAGGCAAGGCACACGACTTGTTAAAGCTGCAACAAGGACAAGCCATAATTTTAAGGCATTCATAAAAATATTTGAAAAAGTAAACGAGTATTGTGTGTAAAACATTTCATTGCATGCAATTCTGCTTAGAAGTTAAAATACTGTTCTTAAAAGGTGACAAAATTCATCCAATGAGAAGCAAATAATTTTTATTTGTACTGGATGATAGTCAGAAATTAATAATTAGTGTAAAAGTTGCCAAGGTACACCAGAATTCACCTAGAAAGGATTGTCTGTGTTGTCTGTAGTGCAGAGGAAGGGCAGGAGAAAAGTGTTGCGTACCTATATTAGGAAATTAATCAAGTTCTTCTATCAATGCCAATTGATATATTTAACACAAGAGAGTTTGATCACTGTTAAACCTTTCTTTTAAAAGGAAGAAAACTGCCTCTTTTCTGTTGTAATTTCACCTGAAAAAAAAGTGCTTTTTACAAGAGCCTTCCTTTTCTGCAGTACCTCATTCATGTTCTATTATAGGCAAATAAAGTTATTCTCAGCATTACATAAAAGCTCAATTATGGCCTTATGTTTCTTTGACAAAACCAGAACAGCTGCATGCTTGTGCGTAAATGTCACATTATTGTTAGGTATAGTTGGATGGTCACTAATATCCTCAAGCTATAATGCTGAAACTTCTGACGTTATGTGAAATGTTTTTCAGTTTGAGACAGAATAAGGTTCATGCCATCAGTGGAAAACAGGCTTTGTTGAGTTTGTGAGGGTGTGATATGAGTTGTGAATGTTACTTGATTTATACAGTTTTTAGGGTACTGCATGTAGTTGATCTTCAAATAAGGTTTATTTAAAATAAAATTTTAGAAATATTGGAATTCTCTTTGTCTTTAATGAACTAGCTTATCATCAGCCATGGATGAATTATTTTGCCACTTCAATTTGGTACCTCAGAAGCTGTGATAAGAAAATTTATTATTAGGATATTAGGGTGTTTTGCTATTTCTACAAACATCGCATTTAAGTATAATTTTGTGACAAAGTAAAATGATTGTTCTGACCTGAGATCCGTGAGCTGTGCCCTAGGCCATCTTCAGATTTTCTTTCCATTCTTCTTCAGCCCTGTTGTAGGTCTTGTGTTTGTCATACAGTGACCAACTTTTTTTTTTTTATCAGTTCTTTAATGGCATCCATTTACATTAAGCTTACTGGTGTAGACTCTGTTTGCTGTTTCCTTGTGGATCTCCTTTATTACTTATCTCCATCAGCAGTTGTAATATGCATGTAGGAACAGCTGCCCCATGAATGAAAATTTCCCTTCCTCAGTTATCCCTTCCTTTTCTTTTTAGGAACCAGGTAGTCCCATAAGTCACCTAACAAGTCAGACTGACTGCTTCTCAATGAAAGCAGAATGTGATTAATTGGCTGTCTATTGGTCAGATGGCAATGGCTATTAAACATTAGCCATACATTTGCAATATTTTATAGCTGCATAGACAATACGTTAGGGGTAATGTTCAATCTGGGTAATGCATTGCTAAATTCAAACCCCAGACTCTATCTAACCTATACTGAGAATTAGGCTTCAAAACAATAATGAATGTGAAATTAAACTCCTTTTTAAAACTAATTATGTAATTTGGCTTAGTCTGGCAAGCAGTTAGTATTGGATATGGTACTCATTACCTATAAGTAGTTCACATGAGTATACTTACATACATAAACTCTTAAAATTATTAATTCCTCAACCATTGATTAGGGGCCTTAATGAAAATGAGTTCTGCAGAACATTGTTTTGGCTGTTCAAAATGTGAATACCCCTTTGCTGTCTTTTCAGATTCTGTGAGAAGTTACTGCTTTTTAGCAGTCAGACACAATGACTCTTCTAGTTTAAGATCCACAATTTCATTTTTAAGCCACAGGTACAGATGATTTTGAGACAAAACTCCAGATTTTTCACTGATGTGCACAATGGATGCATGGACCTGCATCCCATTTTGCAGGAAGCCATAACCTCTAGCTGTCTCCTTAGCAAAATAACCACCATCTGTCTTAAACTGCTGTAAGTGTTTGCTGAAGGAATCAAAGCCACATATCTTCCACTTTTCTTAAACTTTGTGGTTACCAGAAAAAACCTTTTGTTTAATTTCCAATATTTGCTAGCACTCCAAGTACAATTCTCTCTAACCTAGAAATGGCCTACGTAACTCTTTTTACTTAGGGTAATGTGAGCACTTACAATGACTCTGGATACAGTAGTACCAGGATCTAGCACTTCCCAGCTAATTCTTTCTCATAACTTTTCCATTTTTATATGTTTGCGCTGTAATGTCTGTGAGGTAAAATTCTTATAATGAATATATAATGAGTACCTACTCTAGCTCATATACTTATTTTTACTGTGGGCTTCCAGTTGTGCAAGACTGTGCCCTGGTGAGTCATGTTGCATTACTTGTAGCTCTGTCTGTTACTTGACTGTTTCTGAGATGTCTAAAATAATAGTCTAAGCTTTTTTTTTACAACTGTCATAAAACACAGACTAAAAATACTGTGCAATGTCAAACATTGGAATAATAGAGCTGGGAGAAAACCTACGCTATTCATCCCTCCATTCAAAATTTTTTGTTTATAAGCTCCTACTCTAGCGTGGCAGGTTCCTGGCAGCTTCCTTTTATCTAACTTTCTCTTTTAGATGCTAGGATGAATTATGACACATAGAATCTTGCAAAAATAAGAAAATTTTGAGGCTTGTTTGTTAGTTCCCTGTATAATTTAAAAGCCCAGAATAATTTTGGGTCCAGTTGTGAGAACTGGCCAACACCTGTGCGAACTTAAATCTGCTTGTAGTTGAATGCTGATACAGACATATGAGGTAGATGTATACCTGTCTTTCGTGGGTTTCCCATTTTGCTTGTCTTCTGAAAATTGTTAAGCTTCCTGGTACAATGGCTGTGGAATGGACATCAAAGCAGTAGGAAAGCAGAAATACTCATCTGTATAGTCACAGAGATGTAGAGGAATAACTGAAAGTTCATGAAATCTTAGTGGAAATAAAGGTAGCAATTTTAAACTTTCAATTTCATACAAAAAATACTTGCCTTTTATTTTTCTTTTATATTAAGCACCTAAATGGAATAGATTTTCCAAAATGTAGTTAAAAACTAGTTCATATGAGGTGCTTGAAGTTTAAAGGTTCTGTTTGTGTCACAGATATCTCTGTTCAAATATTTTTCAATAGTAGTTTTGATATAGTTGGTTGATACAGTTTTGATATAAACTGGTAAAAATCTTTGCTAAAAAGGCATTTTCAATGCCCAGTAATGCCCAGTTTGAGTATTGGCCATTGAGTCTGAGACTTGAATGTTAACAGAACTTCTGATAGCTTTGATAGTCATGTTGACAGGGGGTTTAATACCTTCTTCAGGGAAAAAAAAATAAGAAAAAATAATTATTATTCTGCATACTTCTGTCAGAAGAAAAAGTAATACCCACCATTTCTGTTTTCAAGGAAGAATAATCAGTGAAGATGGGAGCAGGAAGGGAGCACATTAGAAAAGACTTAAAAGGTTTCTTTTTCTTAGCATAGGTTCTGTGTCTTGACCCCGAGTATGCTTGCATGCTCATCTTGGGACTGCATGTTCTGCCATTCCTGCACTGGGGGTTAGAAAAATATAAAATAGTTATCTTTTTGATCATCTTTTCTGTAGAAGGGTCACTCTTCACGTAGGGCACTGTTCTACAGGTATTTCCTGTAAAATGCCTTCCTCACATACACATGGAAGAGCCTTGCTGATTGGGACCAAGTATCTTGCTCTTGTATGCCTTATCTCTTACCCTGTTAATTCTTGCATTTGCAATCTGTTTTCCCAAAGGTCTGAGTTGCCCAGAAAATTGTTTTGGTTGGGTGCTTCCTTAAAGTATGGTTGCTGGAAATGTTCAAGGTAGCTGTTTTGTCATCACTAATCAAAGTAATTTTTAAGTATTCTTCCGCCAGTTTTAATGGAGAGAGGAGTTTTGCTGCAGCTGCTCTACATGTTTTGCAGATAGTGTATACCCTAGCAGTTTCTGCCTTTTTGCCTGACTCTTTCAAAAAAAAAAGTCATCTTGTTACTTCTGTTAGAGGGATTTGGCAATTTTTCAGAACAGATTTTATAAATAGACTAAGTCCATGCCCTGGCTTTTTATGTTTGTTATGAAAACATACTAAAATGCTATATTTACATTTGTTTTATTTTGAGGCAGAATTTTAATCTTCCTATTGCATAATCATTTTTGACCTTTTAAAAATCAGTCTGACCAATTTTTATCTCTTTTAAAAAAATCCCAATAAAAACTGCTTTTCTACAAGAAACTCTTGGCTATAAGCACATATTTTAGTTTTAAGAGTCTCTTTGCTAGAGGAGTGTTTAAATTAGAAGTCACTGAATGATCCCGACATGATTTTCCGTGTTAACCAAGGGGAAAATGCATAGGACAATAGATTAAATTGGCCTACAGTACTGCTGTATTGACATTTAAGTCATTACACATGAGCATGTGTAGCTGGGTAACCTTTTTAACTGGTCTCTGTGATCCACTGCAGATAATGCTTAGTTTTCAGGGGGAAGAATCGCCATCTGTTAGATTTGGATCCTTACAATAGAGTTCCTTTTTTTGTAGTTGAACTGCTTGCTGTTTGATCATCGGAGAGATTAGGTATTGTTACTAGGTCCTGTGAGGAAAACTTCCATAGAATATGAGATGAGAAACAGTGGTTCTTGGACTACAGAAGTTAGGAAAAGGGTTAGAGGGTTCTTATTGATGGCAGGTTTTTATGCTTAGATTTGAAGTATGATGATCAAATGCACAAAAGTAATTTAAAGTGCCCCTACTTATGTGGAAGCCTGAAGACAAGGTGAAGTAACTGCTGCATTTTACTTGCAGTTCAGTGGCCAAATTTCATCTTTGACTCAGTCACATCAGGGAACATCCTGACTCATGAAGTTGTCTCTTTCTATTTGTGCTGCAGTAATGACTCAGGCCTCCCTTTAGATTATTATTATGGGTTTGTTTGTTTTCAGAAGGGAATTCCAGCACTCATTTCACTCTTATGAACTAAGTGTTGTCTCAGTATCGAGTCCTCTCTCGGGCCATTTGATGTGTTTTGCATTAAGCTGGAGGAAAGGGAAAGGTGAGGTTACTGTGCTAACCTGGTTTTATCCTTCTGGAATATTTGCAGCAATAGACATTTTGGGAAGATGTCTTAGATTAGATTACAACATATCTGTAGATTAGATCACATTGTAATTTTGAATTGCAGGGAGTTCAAGATGTTCTTGATTCCCAAAAGCCAAAAGAAAATGATCCTTCTTCTTCCTCACCTTGGGACTTCTCTCTAGTGAATTTGGGTGTTTCTGCTAATAGAACCTGTGGCTACTGCTCTACATTGACATGCATGGATTGTCTCACTAAGGGGATCAGCTATTGGAAGACCAGGCAAAGAAAATTTTGACCCAGGCAAAGTTTTATTGAAAAGGTGGTTTGAGATTTTCCCCACCTTTTGTGCTCCCAAAGCAGAAAGCTAAACCAGAATTTATATCGTTGACTCATCCACAGTCAGTTTATCATGGCAAAATGTGGAAAATACACTGCAGCTTAGGTGTGTTTGTGGCCATATAAAGCTGTAAAAAAACAGTATTAAATGTCTACACCATGATGTTCCCAAATGTGCAGAAAAAGGAACTTGGATGAAATCCCAATGTGTTAAGTGGTTTTACAGGACACTGTTTCAGGTCTGCAAGCCCACTGAGCACAATATTGAACCTCATTCAATTTCTGCCTAGCTGGAACTCTTTACTGAAGTGATTTTAAGTGATCTTTTTATTAGAGCAGGCTCTGATAGCTTGTCTCTCTAATAGAGCTACATTTTCTATTTGTAGTTTCTGAGCTTCCTCTGCTGAGATGCAGAACTGTACTCTTAGTTTAGGCAGGAAATCTAATACTGTTTATTTGCTCCTTAAGGCTTGTAAGTAGTAATGATCTTCACTGAGTCCATCCCATGGTAAAACTTCTGTGCATATTGTGTTGATGTCTGCCAAATAGTCATCTCACCAAATTCTTTATATTGAGTCCTTGTGGTGCTGTTTCCTTACTGTTGGCAGAAATGTTTGTTAGTATTAGTGCCTGGAGAAGAGTGGAGTTAGTTATTAGGTTTTGGCTGTGATTTGAAATCTGCATTAAGGGATAGAGTAAGGAGTATTTAGTATAGTATTATACAGATAGAAAAGAAGTATTGTGGTTTACAACTCTCAAGATTTCATGAAAGTATTCCTGCTGATGAAGCTTTTTTACAGTTCTGATTTAGGATCTACAGAAACAGTAGAGACTAATTACACAGTCACAGATATGCCCTGCTTTAAAAGAAATGTCTTGTAGCCAGAGGATCCTAATTTCTCTCTTTATGTGCTTCTGCAGGTGTTTGCCTTTGATCACTGCTTCTGGTCCATGGATGAATCAAACACCACAAAGTATGCAGGTAAACTCTTTTTAATACATTGGACAGTGTAAATAATTTGAGAACATATGAGAGTTTGGGCCTTTGTTTTGTGGAGTTGGTTTGGGGTTTTTTTGCATTGTGGAATTGGTTTGCACTTTTTTTGCATTGTGGAGTTGGTTTGGGCTTTTTTTCTGCATTTTGTACTGTGATGCTCAATTGGCTTCTTCATGGAAGCAGGAATCTCATTTTTACAGGATTGATTCATCTGAGTGCAAGCCCCTCAGCTGAGAAGGAATGCAAGTTTTAAAGTACCCGGTACACTGTTCAGGAGGGATGCTTTTACATCTAAGCTGTAGTGTTCTTTTTTTATCATCTGAAAGAGCCTTTTGTGGTGATTGTTTCTGCTATTTAAAATTTCATTTCTGCATCAGAAATGTCTTCTGATTGGTGCTAGTGATGAACCTATGTGTTTTCAGTGCTCTGAGAGGGGAATAAAGTGTGTTCTCCTCAAACAGTGTAGTTATTTCAGGTCTTTTAAGTCAGTCATAGTCTGATTGTTCATTCCTACTGTGTTTTAAGCAATCAGCTTTGTGACTCCTTCCTTCCGAAAGCTGGATAATCCGTGCAAGATTGTAGTTTTCTCATAACTGGATTTGTGTGTTAGCATATTCATATTTTATAAGAAGATTTCTTTTGGTGGAGCGGGCTCTGAATGCTGCAATATCAAAGCTGTGGTTCATGGAAAGGAAAAAAACCCAGCATTCAGCTTAGGTATTCATTTTATGAAGTTTTGTGGCCCATAAGATCTTGAAGGTTGATAGGGTTAATTACCTCAAAGTTTGACATCAGAGGTCTCATAAATGAACTGTCATATATGTGTGTTAAAATATACCTGACTGCTGTAGCCTCTGATGTGAAATCCCAGATTGCACTTTATCATGGATTCCACTACATTTCTTAATTGCCTGAGCAAAGAAAAGCTTCTTCAGGGAAAAAAGTTCTGCATCAGTTCATATTTCAAGAGCTGTATTTGCACTGAACAGGTGAACTGTACAGTAGTTCAGGCTGCTGGAGCCATTGAAGCACACATCACATCACCTCCTTATGTGCCTACACACCTCTGTTTCTTTTTAAAGGAAGGAGGTGATGGTGTGTACCTAGATCTTGGCCCCATGTGCCTCTAGTGTTCACGTGGGAGCTGCACCTGTTGGGTAAGCCATAGTGTTGACCCACTTGCAGAGAAGACAGAGAGCAGAGAAACACCCCTAACTGGTTTCTCTCTCAGTTTAACCCATCTCCAGGTGGATTCAGTGGGGTTCTATGTCTGTTTATTTTTAATTTGAGTCAAAACAAGTTCTCTGCAGCCTGTTTCAGAAACTGTAATTGAGTATGTCTTATCTGAAGTTTTATTATCTTTATATAGAACAACCTCTTGTTGGGCTGGTCTCTGGAAAGCTGTGGCTCACATCTCTTCCATTTTTCTTACTGTCCAAAAAACTATGAAGTGGTTTTTTGCCTATTCCAGTTAATGTTCCTGTGTGGAAAAAAAGAAAACCAAACCAGGTTTTTTTTGTTGGGTTTGGGGTTTTTCATTGTTTTGTTGGGTTGTTTTTGTTTTCTTGGGGGGGAGGCTTTGGTATTGGTGGTTTTTTTCCCTTTTCAGAAATATGCTAAGAATGTGAGTTAAAAGACTTACATACAAAAAACAATACTTTCACTGATTTTTTTTTTGTCGTTGTTGTATGGTCTTGAAGCTAACTTGTGACTTCCAGCCCTCATGTTCTGGAACATAATGAATTTGACACAATATCAAAATAAAAGTAATTAAAAAAACACCACCAAAGTGTTTCAGACCTAAGTTACTGGGTTGTTGGCTTGTTCACCTGCTTGTGCACGAGCTGATGTTATCCTATACTTCAGTAACATTTCTTGGTTTAGAGCCAACAAACCAAATACTGACATGACAATATTTCAGTTTTTATATATTAGTAATATTAAGACTGCCAGAGTCTGTTTCACAGCTTGGCCTAAGTTACTGTGCATTTTTATAAACAAACAAAAAATTCTATGATAACTGGTTTTGGTTGGGGTTTCTGATGATTTCTTTGCTTTGTGGAACAAACCCCAGTTGTCCTTGCAAATATACATGTTGTCTATGTCCAGAGATTGTGCTAAAGACTATTACAGAATTAAAAACCTTAAAGAGTCCAAACAAACCATCTAACCACCTGAGGTTTTGAGCTAAACTGTAACTTCTTGCATGCTGTACTACAGAAGGGTAGCTAAGTGTATTAAACATTCCCTGCCCAAAGTAACTCTCTGTGGATGTGTTAAGTTTAATGTCATTGACAAGAGCAGGGATTAGTTGCACAATTAAAAAGAAACATGTATAAAACTTGAAAGCTAAGTCCAGAGTGCTTGAAAATGCAAGTTGCGTGAGCTTCAGGCTTAAGCAAAATTTTTAAAATAAAAAAGCTATGTGCAACAAATTTAATTATTTGAAAAACACTTTTACCTGTCTCACAGAAATACAGTGGAAGATGTGACAGTGAAAGGTTTAACAAGAGATTCTCAAGTACTAGGCTACCCTATCAGTCATTGCTCTCTGTGCAAAACCAAAGCATGTTCATCTTGCATTACATTGAAAACATACATTGTGGGGTATATCGTATTATATTAAAGATTGACACATGTGACATCAGAAAACACACAGAATGCACCACAGACAACATATGCCTGAGTCCTGTGTTGACTTATGTGGCTAACCCTTCCATGTTGTTATTTTGTTTTTAATGCCAACAAACCCAAAGTTTATCTGCTCCTGGAAATGCACATTTATTACAGGATCTATAAAACTATCACACATGTTTGGGCTGGTTTTATTTTTGACTTTGTTCATTTATCTGCAGTAGTACCAGCACTTATTAATATTGTTAATATTAATAATTAATATGTTACTCAAGAGTGAGATTCTCATATGGATAAACTTAATTACATGGGTAATTCGTAACAATTCTCAGGCTGTGGGGAAGCTAGGCTAACCCTGAGATGGGATTAACCATCTCTTTCTTTTACCCTAAACTTATTCTGTAAGATATCTTCAGCTTCTTTGGCTGAACATAAGGTTTATTTGGTTGTACTAATTTTTTTTCTGTACTCATGTTCAGGAAGTACAAGTTTAAAAGTACTTACCTTATCTTTCCAGCAATTGAAAACATGGGAATTGTTGCTGTTGGTAACAGAATTGCTTTTTTAGCAATTTTTTTTTTCCATTTAAGTGGAAACTAAACTAAAGTGATCCAACAATATATCTGATAGAAATAGTGCAGGCTACCTTCATATGATGAAAAGCATCCTGAGGGCACCTTTGCAGCTGTCCTTGCAGGACTATCTGATAAAGACAGCAAGGAGTCTGGAGCACAGAACAGGAGTAAGCTCTTTACAAGACCTTTGTGGAAGTGATACTCTGATTTCAGATACTGCAGGGGATGGAGGCTCTTTAACAACTTGATATCCTATGTTAGAGATTGCAGGATCATAGAATCATGAAATGGTTTGGATTGATGTGACATTAAAGACCATCTAGTTTCAACCCCTTTGCCTTCAACAGGGACACCTTCCACTAGACCAGGTTGCTCAGAGCCCCATCTAACCTGACCTGGAACACTTTGAGGGATGGGGCATCTACAGCTTCTCTGGGCCACCTGTGCCAGTGTCTCACCACCCTCACAATAAAGAATTCCTTCCTAATATCCCATCTAAGCTTTCAGTGAAAAGCCATTACCCCTTGACCTCTCACCATATGCACTTGTAAAAAGTCCCTCTCCAGCTTTTACGTGGGCCTCCTTCAGATACTGGAAGGCTATAAGGTCTCCCTGGATCCTTCTCTTTTCCAAGCTGAATTACCCCAGTTTCCAGCCTGTATTTGTACTTGGGATTGCCTTGACCCAGGTGCAGGATCTTGCACTTGGCTTAGTTGAAATCCATGAGGTGTACAGAGGCCCACCTGTCAAGCCTGTAGAGGTTCCTCTGGATGTCACCCCTTCCCTCCAGGGTGTCTAACACACCACATGGCTCAATGTCATCAGCAAATTTGCTGAGGGTGCTCTCAGTCCCACTGTCCATGTTACCAACAAAGATCTTAAACAGCACCAACCCCAATACCAGCTGGCACAGCCCCCTTTGAATTTCAGAACTCTCTCTCTGAATTGCTCTTAAGCCTGAAAACTAAGTGTTTATAACCTGTGTTAAGTGGGGGTTTTATTGGGAGGGTGTTTTTGTTTGATATTGTTGTTTCTTTGTTGTTGTTGTGGGGTTTTTTTTTGTTTGTTTGTTTGTTTGTTTTAATCCAACCAGGTAGCAGGTAGAGGGAGGATTACTCTGAATACTGATGATGTGTGTTTCTGAACAGTTTAGGGCTCTCATTCCAAGCAAGGAATGGTTACAAACCTCTGGGTTTGTGCTGATCATCATGTGCTAGCTTCTGCACCATTTTTCTGATGGTTTAATTCTGAAAGACATAATTGGGTGTTTGGTGAGAATATGGACCTCTTATTGGAAAGGGGTGAAAAAGAAGTCAATGAAATAGGTTTTGAGGAGGGAGAGGAATTTGATTAAAGGACAGAATGAATTTGCCTTGATCTGGAAGAGGTATGAACTTTGTGTATAGGCTGTAGTAGAAGTGTTTTGAGTGTAAACAAAATAGCTTATTACCATTTGTTCTTGACTTGAATGGGTCAGGAGTCAGTTCATGTATAAAGGACACACCTGCTTGCCTTGAGAAGCTCACAGAGACAAATAACTGCTTGGCATTTTGTTCAAGAGGAGGATATTGAGAAATTCTCAGCAATGAGAACAAAGAATTCATTTTACAAGCCTGGACAACAGTAAGAGCCTATTGAAGTCTGTGATGAAGTGGATTTTTAAAAAGAAGAAAAGAAACCCTTCAGTTTGGGAAGGATTCAAGAGATGGCATAAATAACCACTTTAGCACTTAGGCAGGCCCGTTCCAAGGACCCCACACTGTATCAACTTGCCCGTGGATTTTTCATAAACTTCCTAACCTGCATCATGTTAGACCTGACATCTCAGCTCTGTTTCTGCAGGCTATGTTGTCCTGAAAGGCCAAACACCCGGCTTTGAGCTAAGCTTTAATTGAATAAGAAATATGTATGCTTTCAGCACTTTCAGCTGCTGTATTTAAAAGGAAGCAAACCTGGCAATTGGCTTAAAGAACTGTAAGGTTCTACCCTCATGAGAGATTGTGAGTTGTGGAATTTGAGCATGGGCTCCCTGACAGCCTTGGGTGTGCTTTCCCCAGCCTGACTGACTCCATGTCTGCCAGTCACCTAAACCTTGCCAGTGTTCTGAGCAGATGATGGGAGAGAGGATGGATATTTGTGGCCTTTAGTTCCCTCTGTAAGAGGTTATATGGTTTTTGCCAGCTGGAAGATCGGGAATCCCCATCTTGAACACAATAAGGGTTGGTGTGAGGAAATTCTTCTGTTAACTAATTTTTTTCTATATTTCTCTGTTTTGCTGTAAATTAAGTCAGAATCAAGTTAAATCCCCTGCTAACCTTTTTAAACACTAGGCATATGTGGAAAAAATGTCCTGTAAATAAGGAAAAGTATGCATTGCAGGCAGTATAGGTTTGTTTAACAAAACAAAATTGCAGCAATGTAGATGATGGATCTGCATTATTTCTTTTGACAGTAAGTGCACATGGACATAATTCTGTATATTACAGAATTTGTAATCTGTTGGCAAACCCACTAATAAAATTCAGGGGGGAAACAGTGAGGTTTTGTACTGAAAAATACCAAATCTCATGGATGATAAACTGTTGCCCTCAACAGTACACTGCATTAACAAATTAATAAAATATCCATAATTGAACTTTAGCATTTTCTATTCTTTTCTGTGAGTGCACTTAAAACCAATCTTATTTTATTCCATGATAATTCAACTGGATACTATAAACAACAGTCTTTAATGACCCATTTGTCTATGTTGGTATTGCTGAGTTCTTAAAGTATGTAATAAAAATATAATTTTAAAATTATATATCAGTGTCTAATTGACTTTCAGTTTGTGTTGACAGTTTGAAAATTAAATTTGTTCTGAAAAATAAATCCAGCTTTGCCTATGAGATTCAAACTGTGTTCCTTCCCCGCTAAGGAGTTCAGTAGCTTATGCTTATTATAAGCATATACAGTTTTATAACATTTTGGTATCTACTTTTTTCCTTATGAATCATGGAGGAGGTTACTGGTTTATCGCTTGTTTTTTCCCTCTTCTGACAAATGGTTTTATTCTTCACTAACAATCATTGTGTACTCTTTTTTTTTTCTCATAATAATTATACTCAACTTCAATCTTTGCTTGATTTTGTGTTCTTGCTCAACAAGTTAGTATGTGGCCTCTTTGATGCTTGGTAACTACAAAATGGGCCCTCAGGAGCAGGTTAGAAAGCAAATTTTCTGTATTGTACATTCTTAATAAAATCTTTTGTTGATATGTTTTCTTCATTCATCAGTAGTTTAACATTCTTTATAGCTATTTCCAGGTTGTTGAACAGTGCTCTCTTAACATAGGTATTATCAAATGACCAAGTGATTCCTACTTGAATGAAAAGTGACTGAATGTGCATGGGGAAGGAAATGGAGTTATTCCAGAGTACAGCGGATTCTTCTCTGGTTTTAATTCCTGTATTCAGTAGGATTAACTGTGTTAATCCAAGACCAGTGACACTGGAATTTTAGAAATTCAACTGAAAAGATACACAAAGACCATTGTGTATGGTCTTTGAAATTAGGTATAGTTAAAGGAAAATAAAAGTAATGTACTTTCTTGTCCTATTTACATGCCTCTAAAATATTCTGCAGTCATTCCCGAGGTTGTTCTGCAGGAATTTTCTGGGCTACCAATTACTTGAGGATCATGAAGTATAGATATCCTCATGAAATGTATAACTGGATAGCTAGATTATTTTTTATGCCAGTATATTCCATTTTGAGAACTACAGAAGTCACTGTTGCATCCACTGTAAACCAGAATTTCTTGTAACTGACAAGTGCTGAAACTCCCATACCCAAATGAAAGATGCAGCTGATTTTAGCTGTTCAGAAAGTCACCAGCAGTGAATGCAAGTTTTAAACACAAACACCAGAAGGTGAACAAATACTGTTCTTAGCTCAGCTCTGCTTGTTTTGGGTGTACACACAGCTGGTGTAATTCTCTGATCAGAACTCAAAGCGGACAACCCATTGACCCTCTTTGTGGTGTACAAACTCTGGGTTTTCCTATTAAAAAAACCAAACAAAACCCAAAATCCAAACCAAACAACCCAAACCAACCACTGTCTGAAATCCTCCTGGCACAGGGAGACAATTTTCAGACTATGAAGTTCTGCAGCTGACGTTTCAAACTATGGATTTGGCGAAATATATCCTCAAACAGCTCTGTTGAAGTCTGACAGCCTCCTAATGTGCATTTCCTCACTGAATGTCATTGGAATGCTTTTATCTTGGTTCCACTATCACCTTGCCACGGGGCAAATTGCAGCAGTTTATGGTGAAATTTGAGGCCAGTTCCCAAAAGAACAACTTCTAATATTCCTAGCAAGATATCTGTTGTGCCTCTAATGTCCCAGTTCACTAATTGCAGTGCTGTTACAGTATTCTCTTGGGCATAGTTTGTGATTAAATAATGCATATTACTTGCAAAAACTACACTTAAAAATAAAAAATTTAGAGATCTATGTTATTTTCTAAGCTTTCAACTTATGTAACACCTTTCGAAGAACTGCTCCCTTCACAAGATAATCAACAATATATTTAAACATGGGAAGCTGTTACACTGTGTTCAGGCAACAGTTTTGAATTTGTCACTCAGTTGTGCGTGAAATCACTTGTTCATTCATCAGTGCTCTCAATAGAAAAAAGTAATGTGCAAACCTTTTTTTATTCATGTTTTCAGTGAATTTTATATGTTATTCAATTTAAAATATACAAACCCAATTATTTTCTAGGTCAAGAAGTGGTGTTCAAGTGCCTTGGAGAAGGAATTCTTGAAAAGGCCTTTCAGGGATATAATGCTTGTATTTTTGCCTATGGACAGACAGGTGAGTGCCCTGTGCTAAAGGGAGGAACACTTCATGCATATGGGAAGTGAGAAGAACAAAACATAAATATTAAGATAGATAACACTTCAAAATTGTGTTTTGAAATATCATAGTATTACATATCAAGCGTTTGGCACAGCCATTGACAATGTAAAGTTCTTAAAAGCAGCTCTGTCAATGTGATCCTAGTTGCTACCTGTTGGGGTCACTTTCAAAGCCTGAAAGCAGTAGTTCCTACTGAAGGCTCATTCAGTCTTTTGTGTTCGAGTGTGTTCCAAGGGGTCCCCAGTAATGTTCCTGCTGAAAGAAACCTTTAAGATAATTTCTCTTTTTGTTTGCCTGTGCCTTGTAGTCCAAAGAGAAAGCTATCTGTCTGGAATAGCATGTCATGTTGTTCTGATATGTGCTTCTGGAAGAATAAAAAGAGGATTAAAACATGTGCTTCTTGAACAAATGAGTAATTCAGAAATTACACTCAAAGCATTTTCTTCTCCTTTTTTTTTCCTTTAGGTTCAGGAAAATCCTTTTCAATGATGGGCAATGCAGAGCAGCTGGGTCTGATCCCACGGCTCTGTTGTGCTTTATTTCAGAGAATCTCTGTGGAAGAAAATGAATCTCATACTTTTAAAGTAGAAGTGTCCTATATGGAAATCTACAATGAAAAAGTCAGAGATCTGCTTGACCCAAAAGGGTGAGTAGCTTCACTCTCCCCCACAACCTTCCTTATTTTTGTCTAAAACTATAAAAATAGAAATCAGTTTTGCAAGTCCTTGAGAAGGTTTTTTGAGACTGTATGTTTATATGACTTCTCTAGAGAGGATTAGATACTAAACACCAGAAAGAATATTCATGTAAAACTTTTATATACTGTTGTGGATCAGTTTAAACATTAGGCTATCATCCTAATAATACAAACAAATACTGTATGAGGTGGTTTACCACCAGCAAAACTGCATACAAGCAAATTCTGGAGTATTTCTGCCACATGATCCAAACAGTATTTGGGTAATAATTTTCATCAATTATAAGGAATTTGAAGCTTATTTGCTTGGTTTTCATGGTTTAGATGCTGAACTCTTTGAACGTAGAAGGGTGACACTTCAGAATATACTCAGGCATTCTTTCTTCTGTTTTGTCTACACAGAAATACTGGTTAGGCTCTCTGACTTGGAGATTTCTATATAAGAAGTAGTTTGATAGGATTTTTTTCAGCTGAGCATTAATATATGTGGTATATATTTGGATTCTTGAACATAATTGCAGAAGGTGAAGAGGTATGCAAGTTAGTTAAAAAGGTAGATTTGAGACTTACTTGATATGTGTCAATAAAGTGTAGAAAATGCAAGATGAATTGAAGCTTTAGCAAATTGCTGAGGGGAGGATTTTTAGTTTCATTTCTTTTCTCCTCATTCTTTTTGTCAAATAAGGCATTTCAGGTTTTGTTACAGTCACAAATACCGGGGTGGGAGGATGCATTAAAAATAATTCACGTATATAGAGTAAAACCGGTTAGGTTGGTTTGAGTCTTTATTGTTACTTTGAGTTACAAATTCTGGAATACTTTCTTCCTCTTGTTACAATAAAAAGGACATAAATTGGCTTCTGCTATATAAAAGATACCTATTTCATATGAAAATTTTTGGATATCCATGGTAATTAGTAGATTGTACATGAAGTCTACTTTATTCCATAGGAGTCGGCAGTCCCTCAAGGTTCGAGAGCACAAAGTGTTGGGACCGTATGTCGATGGCCTGTCTCAGCTGGCTGTTACAAACTTTGAGGTAAATCTAAACCCGTGACAAGTTTATAAATAACACCTATGTACACAAGGAAGAAGAATCTTATAAGAGACGTCTATCCAGATATTTTGGTTCTTGAGTGATTATGGTCTCTGACAATTGCAAAGGTCTGTAATGCTTTGGGAGTATTTATTTCATGTAGAAGCACTGGTTTTGCCTTTATGTAAGTTAAAAGTATAATAGTGGTATCTTATTCTTTTGCAGTTTTCAATGCACGTGGTTTATGCCACAAATACAATGTTTGCTTGACATGGAAAATATGAGGCTTCTAAAATAAGGATATTAGTCTTCCAGCATGAATTTCTTTGATTTTGTTATTGAATACTACCTTCTATTTTATATAGGTGTGTATATAGGTAATTCATAACTTAAATCACAACAACATCTGAGTCCACTTGATTTACCAAAACATACTGAAATAAATCAGTACTGTAGAAGCCAATGAACTACTACAGCTCCAATGGAAATAAGCAGAGCAGTGCAGTTTGGAAATGTTTTTAAAAAAATGTTCATTCTTTGTGTAGTATTATGTGGGAACCATTTTGCTTTTTTATGGGGGTTTTTATTTTTCTGAAGCATCTGTGTATATTATAGAGATATAAAAACTGCTTTTGCAGCTTTTATGGCAAATTGCTTACTTTGAAAGCACACTTTCTTTGTTCAAATTCTAGTAAGTATTGTTCATACTTAGTTTTTGGCTGATGAGTTCTGAAACTGTTTTGGAAGACTCAGCAAGCACATATAGCAGTCTTGGCATAGTCATCTTTGTTTTACACATGTGAGAAGGTACAGGATCAAGCAAGTTAACTTGAACAAATTAAGTGAAGATAGTATTAATTCAGTAAAGAGATGTCCTGTGTTCACTGTAAGTAGATCTGTGTTGGCTTGATTAGTGCCATTAAACAATATGATTTGTGATGTGGATGTTACCAATGTATTTCAGCAGCAGATAAGGAGAAGGTGAATTGACTGTAGTTGCTGGGCTTTTAAGTGCACCATTTAAAACAGAGATATGATTTAATGTTGTTCTGTGGACTTACATACTCTCTGTACCACCTCAAATACATCTTAAAGAATTTTCTCATTGCTTCTACCTTCCCTTCTTCCTCTCTCACATGTACACACCCTTCCATCTAGATGGGAATTTTGTTCAGCAAGCACAATACTTGCTTTTATCCTAACATCACTTTTTACTCTTTTTGCTCTAGGATATTGAGTCACTGATGTCAGAGGGAAACAAATCACGAACAGTTGCTGCAACCAACATGAATGAAGAAAGCAGCCGCTCTCATGCTGTATTCAATATTATAGTGACTCAGACACTTTATGACCTGCAGTCTGGTGTATGTATTTCTGTTGACTAATTTATGAAGTTATGGTGGATTCTTCTTTTTTCTGTCTTTTACATATACATTATCTGTTCAGCTGTGCTTTGACCTTGTGCTTGATGCCATGGAGCCCAGTAATCAGGACAGAGAGAGCCCTGGAAGAATGAGGAAGCACATCAGATAAAACAAACATTTGGATCACTTTTTAAGATTATATTGCCACCATGAAACCTTTCTAGGTCTTAACTGTTGCTGGAGTTGGTATGTTTTAGTGTCCTATTCTGCCAGTAAAGTTACTGATGTTACCACCCAGCTGATTCTGGTTCCTTAGTGCCTTAGGCCTTTACTATAAAATATGGGTGACTTTTAAAGAGCTATAAAAACTCGTGACAATTCCTTCTCCTTGCATATCTTGAACTTGATACTTTAATCCACATTATTATAAAGAGCAGTGTTTCATGGTGCCAGTGTTAGTGCTTTTTGCCAGTGTTTCTTAGCTGTTGTTCTCCCATGTCCCATTTGTGCAGAATTCTGGAGAGAAGGTCAGCAAGGTCAGCCTGGTGGATTTGGCTGGGAGTGAGAGAGTGTCCAAAACAGGAGCTGCAGGAGAACGCCTGAAGGAAGGCAGCAACATAAACAAGTAAGACATGGGTATACACAGAATGCAAATCCTAGTCTTGAAGAAATCACTGTTGTTTCCTTGGCCTCCTCTCTTGATGTGCTAGTCACAAGTCAGCTCAAATGAGCTTCATCAGGAGCAGTTCAATATGGCTCTTTCAGCTGCTCTGTGCTGAGCACCACGTGTTTCCTGACATTGGCATAGGGATCCTGATTCATACTTGACTCAGACGAGGGCTATATGAATTTTATCTGGAAAAAGTGACAGCAGTGCTCTTTAATTAAGCATATACCTTTTGTGACTCATTTATACACCCTGTCCCCAGACTCATGTGTTTGTCTCATCATCTGCTCAAGGAAGAATGCAAAGTTGCAGTGTTGAATGGCTTTGTTCCAGCATGAATTAAAATATGTAAGGGTGTAATGTACAGTTTAAGAAAATCGGATCAGAATGAAACTGTGTTGGTTTAGGATTGCCTTGGGCATTTTTGCTCAAGCAATGACAAGTTTCAAAGAATTTTTTTAACCGTAATTACTGTGTTATTGTCCAAAAGCAAGAATTTAGCACACTATTACCGCTGTCTTAAATATAATAATCTTCTGGGAAAGAAAGAGTCTAACTGTTCCATTAAAAGCTACTGCTTTTTCAATTTAATTTTAAAATGTTACAAAATATTTTGGTATTTAAGTTAACAACGACGGCACAAAGTGTGTATGAACAGCATTCATACTTACTATGATTTAAATTTACCTCTTGTTGAGTTTGAACATGTTTGCTCTTTCTAGCTTAATTTGTAATCGGCTTTGCATTTAATGCATCATAGTGGTTGCCACAACCGGCGTAGTCTCAATGAAACAAAATTATGTGGCTCTTATTTGCCTAATGGCAGATATTGTAACCTTACCCCGCAGGTTACTAGTTAAATCCAGATTGGTTTTACTAGAAATTCTATTTGTATTTTGCATAAACAAAGATGAAATTAAGTGTTTCTTTCTAAGTCTTGTGAAAGAGTTCAAATGGCAACCCTCCCAACAGCTATTAACAAATCGCAAGTGTAGCTATAGATACAGAAAGATTTTCAGCGGGTTTTTTCCTATTAGGATGTTTATTCAGTGTTAAACTTGTATGGTATCAATGCAGCTGGGAAGGCTTGTTTTGCCCATGCTGAACCCCTTTGACAATACAGGACTTCAAATAAAAGCACCAAACCTTTATAGAAAAGAAAAGATTTTAGGAAAAAAAACTGGACTACTCTACATTTTTTATTCAATTAAATTCTTATATGCTACAAGAATATAATAGCTTATATGCTATTACTTAGTCCATTTATTAAACATTCTCTATGAAATACCTTTTGGAACTGACAGGCAAAAGAGGATTCCTAGTGCTGTGCTTGGTGTCTTTTGTTAGATTTTTGCTGTTCAGGCTTTAATGAATGACTTTTTAAGCCTCAGAATTGATGGACATGTTTTACCAGACTAGTTCTTCAGAGGACATTGTGTGCGATCTTCTTTGGGGTGTGATGCACCTTACTTATTAGGGAAAGATAATCATCTTTTCTGGAGTGATACTATATACTTTAACCATAAACCATATACCTTACTACGTCAACCTCTTTTCTTATTATTTTTCTTTTATAAAAAAACCCAGTAACGTATTGGTAGCATGTGTTATGTTTAATGAGATCAAAAATGGAGCTGCTGGCAAGTAAATTTGCTGTTTGTGCTGTGTTTTGTCGCCTTGAAGAACGTGGAAATAATGTACTTGTTTATTTACAAAGCAGGGAAAATTTACACTCAGCTCTGTGTACCAAAATTGCATAGTGCAATATTTTACCAATCTCTACAAGTGTCTGTGCTGTTTGTTTCTGATGAAAACTGGCTAGAGCTGTGGTAGATGTCACCTTGGTCCCGCAGCTTCTCCTGTTAAGAACACACTTTCCTATCTTGGGGACAGTGTGTTGCAGAGCAGGGGTGATGGATTGCTCTCCCACTTACTGGCAACAAAGAGGGTGAAGGGCCTTGGGGGGAAGCTGTATGAGGAGTGGCTGAGAGCACTTGGTTTGTTCAGCCTGATGAAGAGGAGACTGAGGGGAGACCTCATTGCAGTTACAACTTCCTTTTGAGGGGCAGAGGAGGGGCAGACACTGATCTCTTCTCTGTGGTGACCAGTGACAGGACCTGAGGGAATGGCCTGAAGCTGTGTCAGGGGAGATTTAGGCTGGATATTAAAAAAAGGTTCTTCACCCATGGGGGGTGGTTGGGCACTGGAACAGTCTCCCCAGGGAAGTGGTCACGGCACCAAGCCTAACAGAATTCAAGAAGTGTTAGGATGATACTTTCAGGCACATGGTGTGACTCTTGGGCATGGTCTTGTGCAGGGTCAAGGGTTGAATTCAATGATCCTTGTGGGTCCTTTCCAACTCAGCATATTCTGTGAAACAACAGAGAGATGTGTCATTTTGTGTCAACATCTTCATAAAGTTGTAACAGAGATGACTTCTGTTTTTTTCTCAGAGATGACACAGAGTTGTCTTAGTAAAGGAGGTTTTTGGGAGACTTGCCATACCTCATAGAAAAGCTGGATGTGCATGTTCCTCTTCAGGATGTGTTGGTTCCCATACCCAGCTTAGAAAACGAGGTGCTTAACAACTCTTTGTGGTGTAGTCAAAGAATTTCTAGAACACAGTAGTAGGAGGAAGCAGAATAAACAAGCTGTCAATTAGTGGCTACAAAAAGATACTTTCTCTGAGCTGTCTGCAGATTTAACTCTGATTAGTAAAATAATAGCTGTTGCCATTTCGAAAGAAAGACTTTAAATTGTAGGCAGGGGCAAGGAATGGGCTGGGACAGGTCTGGCTCCAAGCTGCTTTGAGGGAGGTTTTTTTGTATTCAGAGTTAACAAATAGAGAAGTGGATTCTGCTCATTGAAGAATTTGGTTGTAAATTGTACCGAAGTAGCTTTAACGGGTGTCATTTAGGGACAGAGATGTTCCCCTGCAGTGAGGAGGCACCAATTCCCTTTGAATGCTGCTGACTCAGGCCTGTGGTGGGAGTGTGCAAGCTTCCCACTGCCTGCTAGCAAGGGCAGTCTGGTCATGCCTGAGGAATAGGGACAAGGAGAACAGTGTGTAGAAATGGCACTTTCCTGTAATCTTGCACCATACAAGTCCACTCTGCTGCTTCTGAACTGTCTCAGTCTGCTGTGCACTGTGGGCTTAGGCCTTCTGGTTGATTCATTGTATATAAGTAGTCCGAGATAGCATCAAAGTAATGACAGATCTCTGATGCATCATTTAGCATGAAGCAAAGCAGCCTATGAGCCCTGTAATTATTTCGTTGGGCAGCCATTTCTTTTTGCTGCTTTCCTTAAAGTCTTTAAACAGCTTTGTATTTTGAAATCTCAAGCAGAGTGCATAAATGATTCCAGTTCGGCTTTTATTGCAGATGTTAACAGTTAGTCTTAACATAAAATCACGATTTATAAGGAGGAGTAATATTTTAATGTTTTTTAATCCCATGGTGATAAACTGTAGCTTATAATTTCCTGTTCATTAAAATGCAGTGCCCGTAACTCAAAGTGGTATTGCAACCTTGCTGTGAAATAGTTTTCAGTCATAGGTCCTTTTGAAATCCCTGTTCTTCCTATTTCTCTTCTGACTTCTGACAGTCCGTTTCTTCCCCCACTCTCAGGGTTTGGCTTTGGTTTTCACATTTACCTTATGTAAAGAGGGAAAGAGAAATCAGAGGAAAATAGTCCTGAGTGGTTTATTAATTTATACCCCTTGGAGGTAGACTCCATTGGGAGTATGCTGGTTGTGCTGGTGGAGGTTGCTATAGAGCCTCATAGAGCATCCTACTGTTTGCTCTCACATGTTTAGCAAGCTGTCATCTCTGTCTGTGGAGAGAAGAGACTGGAGACAAGAACTAATTCTCCTTTTCCTGTCTTTCCCCCACAAATTTTCAGAGGTTACTAGACTTTTCTTTAGGTCACAAAACTAAAACTAATTGTCTTTTTCTTTTCTGTGAATTTCTCAGAGGTGAGTTGGAAAGTTATCCTATAGACAAATTTACTGAATAGAGTGCTCTCTTGAGAGATCAGATTACCTAGCCTCCCCTTAAATTTCTTTTTCTTTTAATTTTCCTCTCAGGTCTATGCTATCTTTATATGCAATTAGGGACATCTTCAGTGACACATGTAATGGTTTTTGTTACCTTAGCCTTGGATATGTTCCTTGGAATATTCTTCTGCAACATTTTTGTCATTTTATAAGTGTTATTTCTGAACCACTGGCAGTTTCAAGCAGCACTATGGCTCTGTTATAAAAATTATGCAAATGCTGCCTATTAACTAAAATAGTACTACCTTTTTGAAAAGAAAAAGCAAGTGGATGTAGTGGAACAATACAATTAAAGATTTATTTGACTATCTAATTGCGATGCAGATGAAGTTTTCTTTGGTAGTTATAGAGAGTAGCCAGATATTTGAGCATGAGTATGACAGACCAGTATACTCTTGGGCTTCAGCAATGTCTGTTTTAAAACCCTTTGGGTGTCTGTTTAATGTTCTCAGGCTTCTCAACCAGCTCATTATCTTAAACATACTCACCTCAAGAGCCCTGATGTCACTTAAAATTTACACAGGATTGTATAAGAATTGGATAATATAATGCACATCTGCTTTGCACAGGTTACTAATATAGTTACCCTTGTTGGTATAAGTTGTATATGTACCAAAATGAACAAGTTAGCTATTTTTTTCACAGTTCTAAAGTGTTATTTGGGATGTAGCTTTCTGCTAAGCAATTTGGGGCTTTTCTCTTTCACACTTGTGCAGCACTTTTGTATCTGGGAGATTGTTTGGTCTATTTCCCACACAAGAAGCCAGTGAGGCTCTACCTCAATTATAAGCCGACCCATCTGTCAAGGGACCTCCTAATCAGTCTTTTCTGATGAGCAGCCTTCTATTGTTGTGTGATGGCTGGCTGGTCACTGGTTCACTAGGGCAGACTAGTTATCCCTGGCCATAGCTGGATTTGTTTTGAGGATGCCTCCTTTTGGCTAGAGAATTGTTTAGTTTTAGTCTCCATTTGAGTCAGTGTTCTTAAAACATTGTTCCCAGAGACAGAAGTTCTTGTGCTTCCAGCACCTACTTGTAAGAGTGTCATGAGACAGTGTCCAAAACAGAAAGATTTTTATCCTCTGAGAACAGGTAGGTGTCTAAGCAAAGGCAGTGGTTCTCCATGTACTGTAGCAGTCTGTTTTACACTTTTCAAACTATTTAAATATTTCAACGTAGTCTCAGTCTTTCTGGAACATGGTCTTGGTACCAAATGAGATGAACCACCATAGATACCATTTTTTTCTTCCAAATATGTAACTTTAAAGAAATACATTGCCTTGTTTGGAGCAGGGCAACAAGCTGGCTGATCTCCTGTAGTCATTTCCAACTTAAATTATTCAATGATATTTTATAATTGGATGTGAAGTTCTGCAGAGCAATCCCTTTTTCTGTGTTTTAGTAAATCTACGTTCGGAATATGTGTTAAACCTGTTCTGCTGTTTTGCATTTATAGATCACTTTCAACACTGGGCTTGGTTATATCATCACTTGCTGACCAAGCAGCAGGGAAGGGGAAAAACAAGTTTGTGCCTTACAGAGACTCTGTACTCACTTGGCTTCTCAAGGTAATTTATATTTTCCGTTCACCATGTTCACAAGATGTCAGCTTACTAGTTTGTAGGATCGTTGTAGTATACCCCTGTGTACACAGACTTCTCGTCCTTTGAGTGAAGGAACTCTCACAGCTCTAAGTTATTCAACGTAATATGGACAGCTAAGTGTATCTTATGTTAATTCTGTGTAAAATCCTATTTGCCTATTTTCGACTGTAATGGAATCAAAGGTGGTAGAGGTGGGTGGGAATGTTTTCGGAACATACTAATTAATTTATACTCAGAGTACTTTTCGGTGCCTAAATAGTAAGCTTTAAGTATTTTAAGTCTCTTTGTAAAGACATTGTATAGTATCGGAACCATTTTTAACCCTCAAACTTTCTGTGGTTGCACTACAGGACAACTTGGGAGGAAACAGCCAAACTGCCATGATAGCCACTATTAGTCCAGCAGCAGACAACTATGAAGAAACACTCTCAACTCTGAGATATGCAGACAGAGCCAAAAGGATAGTTAATCATGCTGTGGTGAATGAAGATCCAAATGCTAGGGTCATCAGAGAATTACGTGAAGAAGTTGAAAAACTGAAAGAACAACTCTCACAAGCTGAGGTAACATTATTCACAGTACAACATAAACTGAGTTTCCCAAGGAAATGTCAAATTCTGTTTGGAAGACTAGTTTTCTTATGAAATGAGAGAAAGTCTTGCAGCCATTCTTTTTTCTTTTATTTATTTTTTTTTTAAATAATTAACCTTGTTTCCTCAATCCAGCATAATGTGTGCTTACTTTTAATAACTTTTAAATGAGGACAACATTGTACTCATGGTGACCCTTGTCAGACTAGACAGTTCTTGAAGAACTTCAGGTCAAACAATAATTGATGCAGCACAGAGAAGGGCTAGTGTACAACTTCATTGTGTAGACTTATTATGAGATTTTTTTTTTTTTCATTGGTAGACTATATATGATGCCAAATGGAAAAGCGTGAAAAGGCATAAATCTGGTATTGAGCCACAAAACATATGGGACATGTCTCTCTGACATTTGTGAAAATCTACTAAAAATTGTCATAAGTGCAATACCGAAAAACATCAACAGTTTACTTCACCGCCTTAATATTTAACACTGTGTGATTGATGCTTATCTTAGATTTATACTTCCAATTGAAGAGTAAAGTATTCAGGTAGGATAGTTTACTTGGTGATATCTGGACAAATTAGACACTTAACAGGTAGGAAAATATTTTTGATCTGTTCAGGCAGGACTCAAAATACTAGTGGAAAAAGAACAGGACTGTGTTTGAGGGTAAATTTGTGTGGTGTTTAAGCTTCATGTTCTTTTAAGGAACAGTGTTCCTCATATGAACAGTTCCTTACAGACTGAAATGGGAAAATCTGCTATAAGAAAAAGGAGCCATTCACTTTATTAATAAATAAAAAACTGTTCTATTTTCTTATTTTACATCAGAAAATATTATTGTAGCGTGTTGTTAATTATGTTGGCAGGCTGCAGCTGAACACAATCAGTAGGAAGGTGTCCAAAGTCTTACTAATTATTTTTTTAAGTGTTTTCTCATCTATCTTCAGGTAAAAACAGTTATATAGAGTTATAGGCCAGCCTGTTGAATTGTTACTTGGCACTGGATGTATTCAAGCCCTTTGCTTCTGTTTCCTGTTGTGAAATGAGAAGCCTGTGTTAGCTCCAGAGCATGCCTTCCTTCGAAGGTAATCAACAGGGTCAGTCTGAAAGCTTTAATGCAACTCTAGGAGCACTTACAAAACCAAGATAGAATGGAAGGCTAAATGTCAGGAGGAATTTGTATTTTAAACTACTGTTGGAAGAAAGACTTTGCAGTTGAACTTCAGACAGCTAGGACTTAAGAGTTTTTAAATACTCGCATATTTTTATACAGACACTGAAGTATGAGTGACCAGGCACAGAGATTTTTTTCATTCCATTAGCCTCTGGAGCTGTGTTGATCTATAGCTATTTCAAATCTGGACCCATTACAGTTGTTTCTGCCCTCTTCCTTTGCAATGACCTATTTCCACATCTTATACTATGAAAAACCTGGGAATATAGTAGAAATCTCTACTTATTGCATTTGATGTTATGTTGATGTCTTCGGTTTTTTTGTGCAAGCATTGGGAAGAATAGCTGAGGGTTTTAGCTAATTTCTATCTTTTAGGCCATGAAGGCACCAGAACTGAAGGAAAAATTGGAAGAATCTGAAAAACTAATAAAAGAGCTAACAGTCACCTGGGAAGAAAAACTAAGGAAAACAGAAGAAATTGCACAGGTATTTCAGAAATTTTGAAGAGGAAAGCCAGATAATCATACAGTGCAAGTCAGCTGAATTTCATGAGTTGACTGTTTATTAGCTGTTTTCCCCACCAGCTATATAAAGTTCTTCTGAATTTTTGTCTTTTCCCCTTGTTTCAAGGGGGCAGATTGGTTTGTTTGTTTGTTGGAGTTTTTTTAAGTCTAAATTTCATTAGAATAAATCTAACTGTGTCATGATATCATTGATAAGAGCTAATATTTGATTTTAGAGTAAAGCATCAAAATATGTTTAAACAGCTCATTTATTTATTAAGACCACAATGGGATCTTGGACGTGTTTCCCTTCAAGTAACTAAGAAAGTGAAGGATTACAAATGGATCAGAACTGTGGGTCGTATTTGTTGCTTTTGCTTGTAGTGATTTTTTAACTGGAGAACGAAAATGTGTACATGTAGTTACTAATGTTTGTTTATTGTTATTATTGTACTTAAAATAAGACTTCTGGATTCCAGTGTACTTTTCCATAATTTCCACCATCTTTAGCTTGTAGAATAAGCATTTTTGGTTTTCTTTTCTAGTCCTAATGTTCCAGAAGAATGTTTTGGTGCAAACGCTGTTAAAAAAGTTTTTAAAAATGAAAAAGGATAAGGGGAAAAACTAAACCCGACCAGTCAAACAAACTGTAGCAAAAGAAAAGGCAGATGTGGCATGATGAGGTAGATGCTTTAGCTGAATTAATAATAAAACTGCTAAACAGTCTAAACTGTGGCATACTATTTTCTAAATTATTTATGACTATGATTATCTTTGAACAAATTGGAACTGAGACTCGTTTTTTACTAACACGGAGACTCATGGCCACACTGTGTTATTTACAAGTAGCTCTAATAACAGAGCTGCTTGGGTAAGGCTAATAAATTTAATAGGACTGCTTAGATAAATAAGTTCCACTTTGGGGAAGCAGGTGATTGAGAAGTAGATATAACTTTTTGTGGTTAGGGTGTAAAAATAAATTCTGTTGACCCTGTGGTCCTTAAACAATGTCTGGTAGCGATACACAGAATGCATTCTCAGCATGTACATCTTCAGCTTCAGTTGCTCTGTACTTGCCTCTACATACTGCAGCAGGCAAGATTAACCTATTTTTGTGTTTGCAGGAGAGGCAAAGGCAGCTAGAGAGCATGGGAATTTCCCTTGAGTCTTCAGGTATCAAGGTTGGGGATGACAAGTGTTATCTGGTAAACCTGAATGCGGACCCTGCGCTCAATGAGCTTTTGGTTTACTATTTAAAGGTAAGGATGTGAAAAGAAAAGGTAAGGATGCTTACACAGAATGAAAGGACACTTGTTTTGAAATTCTGGCTCAATTTGTTACTTAGAGTGTATGTAGATTTTTTTAAGAGTAGTTGCAGCAAAATAGGATAGGCCTCCTCCTACTGTTTAGGCTTTTGTTCTCCCTTTGCAGTTCAGCTTTGCTGTTTTCCTAGTTGATTTCCTGATTGCCAACAGTGGTAGAAGTTCTCAGTGTGTGCCAGTGTTGAGATCAATTCTAGTTTTTCCAGACAGAATGTGCATAGAATTGCCTTCTAGGCTGAACTTGAAGCATGAGCCTCAGGTTAGATGCTTCGTTTTTTTAGGGAGTTGAGGATTGCTTTAAATATTTGATGAATTTATCATAAGGAGGTGATGTTTAGTAGTAATCAGTACTCAGGAAGAGTAATGAGGTCTTCAATGACAGAAAGCTTATGAGAAAGGGGTCTAAAAAAGCACTGTTAAAAATTTACAGAAATCTATTTTCCTGGTATTACTAGCTCTCAAACTATTTTGTTTAGCATAGTCTCATGTCAGAGTGAAGTAGTATGAAATACAAACCAAATAAGTTTGTAAGGGAAATGTGAGCTTCCTATCAATAATATATGAAAGACATATTTTCATAGCTTCTTTTCTGCTTTAGTGACTGAGGTAGTATTTCAGTTTGTATGTCAACTGCTTTATTTTGCTTTATCTAAAACTGTATGAGGTGCAGAGCAGAACAACCGTTTGTGTGTGACTGTTACAGTCTTCAGATCTGCTGTGGCACCTCTTCTGCTCTGCAGAAGTGCTTAGCAAAGGAAAGCACGCAGACTGTGCAGTCTCAGTGCTTTAGCTAATATTTTCTTAGTTATATCAACAGTGGTATTTTGCTTGTCTCTTAGTAACAATTTGTTTTCTAGGATCACACAAGAGTTGGTGCAGATACCTCTCAGGATATACAGCTCTTTGGTATAGGAATCCAACCAGAACACTGTGAGATTGATATTGCTTTAGATGGAGAAGTTACACTCACACCAAAAGAAAATGCAAGGTAAGGAAGATCAGCAGCACTTTCCATTGGCATGTTTGCTGTTCTTTGCCAGAAGATAACTTTCACGCATTTTTATTTTACATAGGCAGAAGTATCTTACGTTCTGATCAATGAGTAGCTTCAATATAGTTGACTTAAACAGATACTTAGAAGTGAAATTCAGCGATTAAAACTAAGATATCCCCACACATGTACACACCCCCCCACCCACTCTGCAGCATAACAGGCTATCAGTGGTTTGGCTCAGAGTAAGTCATCACCAGAAAGTTTTTGGTAGGAGTGAGGGGCCACTGTTTGTCTGTATCACTGGGATACTGCTGGCTATCCCAGCCTGTGTGATGGGATAGCAAGCTGTCTTGATGGGGGACAGCTGTGCCTTGTAAGTAGTTCCTGTTGTAAAGTTCAGTATTTTGTGAGAAAGAGGTGTTTCAGAGATCTGAATTCTTTTCTAACTCCTTAATTACTGTTGTGTCTAGTTAATATGCAGTGTCAATTCACAATTCACCTTTTGTTTCTACATCTATATTTTAACTGTTTTTCATTCCAGGGGCTCTGTGGCTTCTTGAGTGGAATTGTAAATGTCTTTGTCACTTCAGCTCCAATGGCATGTGATAAGCAGTACCTTTGTCCTAGTTAATAGTCATGCTGCTTGTCTGAAATGTGAATATCTAAATAATGTACAGATTAGTATCAGAATGAGAAACTAAAGTTTGAGAGACACCTTAAAAATCCAATCTCTACCATTCTGCCTTTAGTCAAATGCATTTTTTTTCTGCAGCCTACAGTACAAAATTTTGACAGATGGGATTCAGACCTGTGGTGATAAGAGTTACTGTACTGGAAATCAGTCATTTTGACTGGCAAGAACATAGGCACATGTTTGTGGAAAATACATATTTTCTTTTAGTCACGCCTGATCTTCCATGATTAAGTAATTGTTCTTAACATACTAGTGTCAACAGAAATTTAGTTACCAGAATTTCATTGAAAAGAAGTTAAATAAAAATCTGGTTTAAAATTAAATGCTTGCATGTTTGTGTTGATTTACATGAGAGAGACAGCTGAAATGAGAACACTGCATCTGAAAAGGCTTTTTTCATTTTACAGAAGATTTTTTTCCTTTCAAATAAAATGCTCTGCTTTGTGAGTCATGTATGCAAAAGTTCAATTTTTCCCATTTTGTGATTGAAACTTAAATACAAAGAAACCTACAAAGAAATACAGCAGTATACCAGATGTTCACAAAAATAGGCCATTGTTAATAATAGAGACTCCATTTGTTGAAAGAATAAAACTTGGATCTAAGAATCTTTTCTTATGCTTGAATGCCAAATATGTTAACAGCATGTTTTACAACTTTGTGTTAACTAAGTTGTATCTTGGAGAGCTTTGTCAGTAGGATTTGCATGCATTCAAGTTTACAGATTGTTTATAAGAAACAGGCAGTGACCCACTTTGAGAAATGGGCATTTAAAGAAAACTTGGCAAACAAAAGCAAACTTGTCTGTATGTTTACTGAAGAGTTGTACCAGCCAGAGGAGAGGGGAAAGGTGCTAATTCTGACAATAGAAGTCAGAGCAGTAACTTTCCCAGTGACCCTTTAATGAGAACTTGGCAGATTTGTGCATCATATGATACAAGTGACTGTTGGCAGATGAGAGAAACAGTAGCTCTTCAATCTTTTATTTTAAGATTTCACTGAAATTGTATTTTCTTCTTTCAGATCCTGTGTAAATGGTGCACTGGTATGTTCTGTCACTCAGTTATGGCATGGAGACAGAATATTATGGGGAAACAACCACTTTTTTAGGTAATAGTTGATATTTATATTCCAGGCACTTTGCATTCAGCCAATTTTTTTCCTTTTCTGCTCTACATAATCTTGTTTATAAACTGAATTTCCATTTTTACACAGAATCAATTTACCAAAGAGGAAACGTCGAGATTGGCTGAAAGACCTTGAGAAAGAAACTTCATTGGGAGAGCATGATCTAGATGCAGCTAGTGAAGCTTCTTCAGAACCAGACTACAACTATGAGTTTGCACAAATGGAAGTTATTATGAAGACACTGAATAGTAATGGTAAGGCCAGATAAAAATGTTCCTTTGTTTTCCTAACAAATTCAGCACAGAACTCAATATCTGGGTAAAGCAAGCAGTACACTTGTTCCAGGGGCCTTTGGAACATTTTCAGGGTAAGATATTTTGCAGAAACCATGTTAGGTGTGTGCATATATATATAAATTAAACATATATAAATATATATATGTGAAAGAATGTTTGCACCTAGGTATAAATACATACACAAATTAGCAGTTGGTTTGAACCCTTACACACAACTCTATCTGTACCTCTGCTCTCCTTTATAGTGCAGTTGTGTTGTAACCCTGCGTCTGTCTGTAATGGGTTGACTCTGGCTGGATGCCAGATACCCACTAAAACCACTTTCTCACTCCCCTCTGCAACTGGACAGAGAAGAGGAAAAAAACAGTAAAGGATTCATGAGTTGAGATAAGAGCTGGGGGAGGTCACTTACTGATCACCATCACAGGCAAAACAGACTTGAAGTGGGGATATTAATTGAATTTATTACAAACAGGATCTGAGCAAAAGAGTGAGAAGTAAGATAATCTTAAAAACACCTTCCTTCCAGACTCTACCTCCTCCTCCCCAGCATTGCAGGGGGACAGGGAATGGGGGTTACAGTCAGTTGTTGTTTTTGCCAGTGCTCAGAGAGAGGAGTCCTTCCCCTGATCCCATGGGGTCCCTCCCACGGGAGACAGTCCTTGATGGACTCTCCGGTGTGAGTCCATCCCAAAGGCAAGAGTTCTTCCCAAACTGCTGTCCCGTGGGTCACTCCTCCATGGGGTACAGTCCTTCATGAATGAGCTGTACCGGCGTGGGTCCCCCACAGGGGCCAGAAGTCCTTCCTAGGAAAAACCTGCTCCAGCGTGGGCTTCCCTCTCCACGGGCTGCAGGTCTCTGGCAGGACTCTGCTCCGTCTTGGGCCTCCCACGGGGTCACAGCCTCCTTCATGCATCCACCTGCTCCAGCATGGGCTCCTCCATGGGCTGCAGGTGGGTCTCTGCACCCCAGTGGTCCCCCATGGGCTGCAGGGGCACAGCTGCTCCACCATGGTCTGCACCACGGGCTGCAGGGGCCTCTGCTCCGGCACCTGGAACACCTCCTGCCCCTCCTTCTGCACTGACCTTGGTGTCTACGTTGTTATTCCCATGTTCTCACTCTGCTCTTCCCTGGCCGGAATTTTTTATCTGCGCCACAACCTTCTGTTCTTAACTATGTGATCGCAGAGGTGTTACTGTCACTCCTTATTGGCTCGGCCTTGGCCATCGGCAGGAAGTCCGTCCTGGAGCCGGCTGGCATTGGCTCCACCGGACAGGGGAAGCTTCTAGCAGCTTCTAACAGAAGCCACCCCTGCAGCCCACCCCCTACTACCAAAACCCAACCACAGAAACCCACTACACTGTCAAATCTTCATCCAAGTCTTTCTAAGCTCTTGGTTCTGAAAGTTACTGCAGACAAGGTTGTGCTAGATATGGGTCAGTTAGTTTCATGCTTCCTTTTGAATCAAATATTGCTGACACCATTTTAACCTTAGTAGAAAAACACTGAAATGATAACAAACCAATAGTCAAATGTTAGCTAGCATGGTTTTCAATGCTTGATCACTCTCAGTATTTCATTTCATCTTTGTTAAAACAAATTGTGATGCTTTTTTGGGACAAGACAATAAAATATAGTATAAATAAAATAATGGTATGGTGTACATATAAAACAATATGGTTTTTTTCATGATTTTCAGAAGGCAGGTCATAGTTCATCTGAAGAAATGCTGAAAACTTTGGTAAACTACTGAATGCTTTGTACAGTCAAAATACACAAAATTTGAGAGGCACTTGGTCACTGACCAAAAAGACACAGTAGATGGTGATTCATTGCTTTCTGTTCTCCTTCATATCTTCACAGTATTTCCATTGCTTGCTGTGGTTTACTTTTTTCTTGATGTCCTCTTATTCTTTAGGTTTGTCTGTTTTGCTGTTGAGTACAGCATGTTGGTTTCGTATGCTCAATGTTGTAGCAATTTTTTGCAGAGTTTTTACAGTTTTATTTTTAATGGGAGTGTGTGAGTGAGTTGCAGGGTCAGGTCACTTAAATTGATGTGAAATTGCTGTTTGATAACAGAAATATTCTCATTATGGTTCACTTGTACCAGGAGACGAATTTCAGATGAATCTGCCATCCTGGTGGTCATCAGTGTTGTCATCCCTCGTGAAGATTCTCTTGCCTGTGTTAAGGCTTCAAACCATCCCATATCTGTGCCAAAACTGGGACAAAGGTTTTGAACTCAATTGGCTCGTGCATGAGGCTGCTGGAGAAGTCTGAAAGCATTAATTTATGCTTGATCTGCTTGCCACTAACCAGGGATTTGACTGAACTGTAGCAGTCTACAATGAGTCAGTGTTCTTTGAACAGGGGGTCACGTTTTTTGGTTTTCATGTGCTGTTATCTAGCTGATTGAAACAATTCTTCACAATATTCCAAGTGTCTTTATATCTTAGTTCAGTAGGCTTTTCTGACTGTGGTCCAGGCCAGTTTTTGTCTTGGTTGGTTGCCTTCTGCATCTTGGCCAATAACAGTACAGACTTTGCTGTTCCCTTTAACCTCTTTCCTCCCTAATGCACAGCAAATACATGTTGCACAGTTTCAGAGGTGTCATATCCCAGTTATTCTGCTTCTTCTACTCACTCCTACATAGATGTTGCTTAACTAAATTGGAGTAGTAAGTGATAATAAAACCCTGACAAAACAAGTGACTGAGGATCACAGCCTTTTGATTTGAAGGTATATGGTGCTGCTAGGTTCTGGTTCTCTCAGTGGTATAACTAAAACACCTTTTTTTCTGACAGGCTTCCAGTTTGTTGTGTAAGAAGTAAAGCAGCTTTGTTACAGTTCCCTTTATTTATTCTTCCTTAAAATGAAAAATAAATGTGGGTAAGGAAGAACAAATAGCTAAATGACTGAAGACAGTTAATTCTATTACCCATATTCTCTGGAGAAACCCTAAGGGGGGAATAAAAAGGTATTTTAAAAATTTGATTAGGTAATTATTTTATAGGCATGTATAGATATAGCCCAAAGCAAGAGGGTTTAGTTTCCTTTGTTCTGTTGGTTTTTTTTTCCTCCCCTTGGTTTGTTTGAGAATTGTAATCCTCTTTAAATAAATAGCCTGGCTTCTCCAGGGTGCAAACACATTTGTTTTTATGGCACGTAACTAGTACAACAGTGTCACAGACTCCATCCAACTCCAAAGAACCTCTGAGGAAAATGTGTAACTTTGAAAACTGCTGTAAAGAAAACACCCAGATTCTTTCCTTCCTTCAGCATGTTGACTTTCTTTGTGGGATTCTGTCAGATCAGCTTTGTACTGCTAATTTGTGATGCTGGTCAAACACAGAATGCATCAAAGAAGTTTACTTTATTCTTGTATACTGTGCAGTGGTTAAGTAAACAATGTGATTAGGTTAGGCCCCTTCTCATTTAAGCAAACAAAACTGTTACAGCTCAGGGAGGAGATTTTGATGAAACTTAGCAAAGCAACCTATGTCATAACCCTCTTCTAGCTTGCTTAGAAAAATACACTTACATGAAATCTCAAGGAATTTATTCAGCACCGTTGTTACTGGACTAACAGATTCCAGATGTGAATTAAGTGACATTGCAGCAAGGTAATAGATGCTGTTCATCCTATAAAGAAAAAAGCATCCTTATGTTCAGTGTTAGTATTCTATGATTTTGCAGAAGATTAACTGCATATGAATATTTTTTTCAGGATGATTGAACTCTTGTCACATAAATATGTGAAGGATTGGGACTTGAGACTTTTAACACTCTACGGAATTTGCTGTGTATTTGACCAGCACTGGGAAGAATCTTCCTTAATTTATTTGACTTTGCATGAAGAATCCAAAATTGTGGAACATGGTGTTTATTTTAAACACTATTGTAGTTCTTCTGAACTATGAAAAACTTGTCTGTTTATTTCTTCATGTTCTACTGAGGTAGATTATAGTTCACACCATATTTTGCTTTTTTCCTGTGACAGGCTTAGGGTTTTCTGTGTAAACTCTTTCAAAAGTTAAATGAAAGTGTTTTCCAGAAGTCTGAATTTACCTTTTGCATTACAATACAAGCGTAACTCACCTTTCCCACCCCCCTCTCTACCCCAAGCAGTAGAGGATTATGTTGAAATTGGGAGGTTTTAGACTAAGGTCTTGCATCTTGTTCCAAATATTTTCCCTGGTATAATTTGATCCTGTGTTGGTTGTGATCCTGTAAATCTAAGTGGCTGAAAAGATATCTTTTATTAAGGAAATCTGCTCCTTGAACTCTTAGCTGTTCTTTGGCCAGTTTAGGAAAGTCTCATCTTAATGAGTCAGCCTTAGATTCATTTCCTGTGTTTGCAAACACAATAGAAGGCTTTTAATTTCTTCCATGTCTCTTCACTATCGTCTGCATAATACCTGATTTCTCAAACATTCTTACATATAACTAAAACTGGTTTGAGGATTATGCATGTGAAGGTAATTCTGGTGTTATCTGGAGGAGTTATGAGGATAACAATGATGCAGATCAACATTTATGCCTTGATTTGTAACCTAGAATATTAGAACTTGGTTCAGTCAAGGTTTTTTTGTTGCACTGTCTGTTTAAAAGCTAATAATAGCTAACTTCTTTCTGAGAATGTCATGTACTAAAAAGTAATATTTCTCGTTATTTTAAGACTCTTTTATGCATCACTAGTTTGCTATTTGATTACTATTTATATGGACTGATTTTTAACTTTGTGCATTATAACTACCTTTGTGGTGTTATTTTATTATGCCCTTGTGTGAAGCCAGTAATTTTTTCCAGGGATAAGGATAGAACCACAGTAGCAACTTGCAGAAGTATTTGTAAGAAGCGAAGGCGAGATGGTTATAACTAAATCACAGCAGCTCTTTTTGTTTGGCTGGTTGGGTTTTGTTTGGTCGTTTTTTTTGTTTATATGTTGATGAAATGGAAGAGGAATCACAAACAATTATTTTAAAGCTGAAGTTTTTTGCATTTGAAAATCCTGGTATGTCATAGAGCTGCAGTATTGCTTCCCCTAATAATCCACCACTCCATCTTTGGAACTCCTCTCCCTTTCTCTGTGGTGTACAGAATCAGCAAACTGTTAGGTGGCATGCTGTCACTCAGTTATCTTGAGAACTACTTTTTTGCTGTATTTGAGGTTTCAGATATGAAGCAGATATACATACTGGAAGTGTATAGGAGCTTATGCCATTAAATGGCTCATGCAGAGGCACAGTCTGGCACTGGACCTAAATCCAGGAATAGACAGAGTAATGTTTCTTTAATTTCAGTGCACTTCAGATTTATCCATAGCTGATTGACACAAGCAGATTTTTCAGGACAGAGTAGCCAAATGGGTATTTGTTCTGGGTTGATACTGAGATGAAATGTGGTTTGTAAAGCTAAACACAGAAGTTCCCTCCAGGACATACTCTGTCTGCTTCAGTGCTGTGCAGCATATTAGTGCAATCTGATGCGTGACCAGTCAGACAATTCATTTGTCTTGGTTTCCATCTGCAGCTCTCCAACATGTTTCATTCTCTGCCAAAATGGAGAAAGTAAATTGCTTTTTACTTCCTTAAGTCATTTCCTTCTCTGGTTAACATCATCTTCCCTTTTGTTTTGCTTTGTTTTCGTATTAATTTGTTTCCTTTTCCACTATTCCTTTTTTTCCTACTGGGATTCTGGAATATATTATAACTTCACAGCACTGAGACATGCAATAGGCAAGGGTCCTTAACCATTGTTCTAGCCTCTTTGCATGACTTGTATTTTATTTCCTGTTTGGATATATCTGTTTAATGCAATATTTATTTATTTTGGCTTTTGTTTTGGGGGGCAATGAGCATCTTTTGTTTGCAAAGACTCTGGGATGTGTTAATTGCTGTTACCAGCTAAATAATGAGTGTTCTGTAATGCCAAAATGGCATTTTCTCACAGTTCTGGATAATTTTTTCCTCTTTCTTTTTCCTCTCTTCTCTTTTAGACCCAGTACAAAATGTGGTCCAGATCTTGGAGAAACAGTACCTGGAAGAGAAGCGGAGTGCCCTTGAGGAGCAGCGGCTGATGTATGAGCGTGAATTAGAGCTGCTGCGGCAGCAGCTCTCCCCGGAAAGGCAGCACCAGCATGGCAGTGACAGGCTCTCCTACACTGCTCAGACTGCACAGCAGAAAGTGAATCTCTGGACAGAAGAGAGGTGAGAACACTGGAGTTAAAACAGAGGAGTTAGTGAGAACTACAAAGGGTGAAAGATGAGGCTTGAACCTTCTGTCAGAAACCGATAATACTTTTTGTGGAGTTTGTGCAGTACAAGATCTGCTTCCACCAAAATGTTGGCATTTCCTTTAGGACTAAGTTCCGATGTGTAACATGTGCAAGATTTAACTCACAAAACACAGAAAAATATAGCTTTTACTGTTATCAATAAATAATCAATATTATAGGTTTGTGGGTTTGTGGGTTTTTTGTTTGTTTGGGTTTTTTTAACTAGAAGAGTGCTTATGAAATGTTTGGTTTAGTAACTATAGTTCTAGTTCTTGAAATAAAGGAAAGGATAATGCAGAAACATAAATTTGTCAACTAAGACTACAGAGTCCAGTAAGGAGCATTTTGTGTTACAACTATAAAATGACAGCATGGTATTTTGCAATCTAAAAAAATATTAAAAAATACAGAAAATGGGCATCCATATATGTTGGATGTATGTGTTTCTAAAGGTAAGCCCAGCTTTAGAAGAGAATTGCTGTGTTTGAGCTGTTGAGGAAGTTAAAGGAAGTTCACCCATGAGGTGAACAGGCCTCTTTGCAAAGGAATAACATGGCACCTGATTGCAGCCTTGGTGAAAGATCATCATGAGATTTGCAGGGAGAGTTAAAATGCGGTTTAGGAAGATGTGAGCAGAGTGTTTGCACTTTGACATTGAGAGAAACTTGTTCTTGGTATCATTGAGGAGAGAAGGATGCCAGCTCCATGGAGAGAAGTTCAAGGGGCAGCAAACAAGATGATTTAAGTTTTCTACATACAAATGAGTATTGTGTCATGGGGCTAATTCATCAGGAAGAACGCCTAGATGTAGTAACAGGTTTCTTATACATTTCTTTTTCATCTGTTTCTTTTAAAACAGAAACTTCCTTATTCACTCAGCATTTTTTTTCTATATGTAGCGAGTTTGAATGCTCTTTTCTATGTAATTATTTCTGCTTTATGCTCCAGTGTTAGAAAAACCAAATCCATTTATAAGACAAGTCTAAAAAAGGATAGCTAAGATTGTGTTGCAGCTTTCAAACTGAGTGTGTTAGAAATAGAACAGAACAGATCTTGGTTTAGTTTTTGTGCAAGATTTTGTTTTGTAATTTCTTCCCAGTTTGCCCTGGGAAAAAAAACCTAAACAAATAGCTAACTGTTGACCAGCAATGACTAGAATGTTTTTCATGGCAAGTATGGGAAGAAGTAGTTCAGTGATTCAACATTAATTAAAATAATTGTTTGCCCCTGTAAGAGCTAAAAACAGAACCACTGGGAACTGAATGTGAAATGTTGCAGAGTCATGGTTGGGATTTTCAGGCTGTTTTAGGGCTGCACAAGGAGTGCAGAGTGAGAAACACAGTAGCTGTAGCCCTTGCTATTCAGAATTGCTTTGAGCACAGTAAGGCCGCCAAGAAATCATTGATAACCCACTTCAGTAGCAGAAATGAGAATGGGGCTTACTGGCAAGGCATCTCTAAAAAGATGCAATTGAAAGGAAAAGGAAGTAGTAAAAAACTTGCCTGACCTTGGGAGTTGAGAAGAAAAAATGGTAATTGGTTAGCTTAAAGTTAACCACTATAACCATGTAATCACATTAAAAAAAAAAGAGAATCTGGAGTGATATCAAGGCTGGGTATTCTGCCAGCCTTCACTTCTCAGTAGTTGTCAGATGTTTATTAGGAGGAGCTGTGCTTTGAACAAGCGGTTTTGCCTCTGGATTTCATGGGTGAATGCTTTACTCTATATAACTATTGAACTACTTGAAACCTGTACTTTTCTACATTGTAAAAATGAGAAGAATGAGTGCTCTTTGGAGCAATCAGTGAGGAGTCTATAACATTTTGGTGGCACTGCCATTGAGTAGGCAGTTTTCTGAATTATCAGTTTCCTGTGCTTCAGAAGATCCTCTTAGGTATACTTTTTATTTATTTATAGTTCTAGAAGAGGTTTGGGCTTCTGAAAAAAGGGAAAAAAATTGAATCTTCTTAAATAACAAACCAGAAAAAAAATCTTTGAGTGATATCTGCTGTAAAAGCATGGTTAAGTGTTGCTGAGAGGATGTTTACCAGCTAACCGGCCAGAAGGCAAGAGATCCAGGAAAGAATGGGAAGACTGGACGTGAAAAATGTGCGAAGAGTCAATCCAGCCAAGAGTCTGGATTGCACAGAATTTGATTAGTGCAGTTTTAGCTGTTGCTCAGTTGCTGTTGCAAATGAAGCTGAACTCTACTAAATCAGCCAAGAAAATGAATTTGAGAGGTATGGCACGTGGTTGTATCTGTCAGATCAGCTGGAACACGTTGCACAGAGTCTATTCCAGCTTTCTGCTGACTGTGGAAGGACAGATACCTGGGCTGGTCTTAATTCCTGTTGGCAAAAAGTTAACCCTTTGTAACTTCGAACAAATTTAATTTGTTGGGGCAGTGCTGTACTGGACCGGAGGTTTAGTTCAGCTTATTCTGTATTTGGCATTAGGAGTCCCAGAGACTTGCAGTGATATCTTGTGTCAGTTGTTTCCCTTGTTTGGCTAAAATGATTGTTTCAGGATTTCATGTCCAATGAGTATTTGCTCAAGTTTTTTCCTTGTTTGGCTTAAATTATTTTGTCAGTATTTCATGTTCAATGAATATTTGTTCCAGTTAATACCTAATGGAGCTTGTCACATGTTTCATGTTGTAAGAATTAAAAAATCCTCTCTCAAACTTTTTTTTTTGTAACTTTCTGGAAGGGTTCTGGCACAGCTGTATACAGAAAAACACAACTGTAATGAGAACTGCCCATAATAATTGGTTGAGTTACTCATAAATTCTCTTTACAGTCTTAAACCATTCCTTTCTCAAGAATCCAGCTAAGATTGGTACGGGAGCCTCCCCAAAAAGCTTGCCAGATCATGACGTCCCAGATCAAGGAAGGGACTGGCTGTAGCAGGATCCAATGGCTCTTATAGCACTTACAGATCAAAGCTGCCTTCTCTTTCTCAAGTTAGGCAGCGCTCTCACAGTGGTTGCAGGTGTAATGCACTTTCATAATTTAGTACTTTTTAGTGAGCAACTCCTGACTCTAGCTTCATTTTCTGGGCGAATCCAAAATTATAGCTGTCTGTGGAATGTGTCACTAGCATGGTCTGGAATTGCTTATCTAGATAGCCTGGATAACAGAAGCAAGAGGCAGTGGGAAAGGAATTTTCCATACAACACTGGGAGCAGATATGGAGGAAGTTGACTAAAAATCCAGCTATCCAAGGAAACCCACCACTGTTGCAAACCTAGGCCAGATAGGGCAGAGAGACAAAATTGCATGTTTTAGCATGTGGAAGGCACTAAAATTCAGGGCTGCTTGCTAATTAATGCTGCTGGCTTTTTACCACTTTGATATGGTACCAGGGGACCCAGACAGTGCAATTTGAATTAGCCAGGCTGCTTTTTGGGATATTTTGGAGAAAGATAGCCACTCAAGTAGAATTCTGTTAGTGACTGAGAGGCATATTAGCAGTTGTTTGTGGTTTGTACTATAAAGACATGCAAAAGATCTAAGCATATTTGAATAAAGGCAAGTAGACAAACTTTGCCTGTATTCACAGCAAGCCCCAGAAGTTTACTTGTTCCTTCTAGGTTCATCCATAATATAGGGTATTTTGTAGAAATAAAGTGTATGTGCACAACATGTACCATATTTCAGTAGGACTTTGCACAGAAAAGCTAAAAAATTCTACAGGGGAGTGCTGGTGACTGAAATATCTGAAATTTGATTATGAGTTTTATAAAGATGGTGAGACAGTAAGTGCTGTTGAGATTACAAAGAAAGGTAGAATGAATGGGGGCATTTGTTCAGAGGATAATCATGATACTTCTAAAAGGTAGATTAAAGATGAGAGTCCCAGGTGAGAGTGTATCTTAGTACACAGGTGTATGTATACAGTGTGTGTCAGAGCATGCTTGCCAGGTGTTACATTAGAATGGATTTGCTCAGACAGGCCTAAAAATCCTTTTTGGAATTTGTCCAGAGACTATTAACTGTGCAGAGTGCACAAGCTTTAACCTGTGTTCATTCATCTGTTACTTAAAAGATACTTTGGGTACATAGGATGTAAGATTTTTTTTTATTTGTAATTTTTTAACATGTTCCCTTGAGATGGCTTAAGTATGTGGAGGGAGGTCTGGAGGTCTGTAGCACTGCAAAGCTGCAGTTGTGATGTAAAGCTGTGGCCTGCAGTGATTGCAGGTTCCAACATCATGATCTGAGGAAAAGCAGGTTTTATCAAGATGAAGTCTTACATGTTGGGACTGATAGTTTCTGTGGAACAGGACTCCAGATTAAAGACAAAGACAGCTGCAATTATTGCATTCCTTGAAAATTAGGAATGTCCCTAGGGCTTTAAACAAATCATCACTCTAACAGCTCCCATATTACTGTGTCCTTTTATTTGGGCATCACTGTGCTAGACTTGCCTTGACAGTAATTTGTTTGTTTAATACATGATCACTGCTTTTCCTCAATAAAATTGTCTGACAGTGTTTCGTGTTTGCTGACACAGTGCTACAAAGCAATTCTTCTTATACCTGTTTCAGAAAAGTCTTTGTTAGCACCTTTATTTGCAGCTTTCCAATAATAGAAATAGGTTTCTGTGTATTTTTCATGTTACCTACTGCACCACAGGGATGAATTGTTTCGACAGAGCCTGGCTAAACTTCGAGAGCAGATAGTAAAGGCAAATACTCTGGTGAGAGAAGCAAACTTCTTAGCAGAAGAAATGAGTAAACTAACAGATTATCAAGTAACACTTCAGATCCCTGCTGAAAACCTCAGTGCCAACAAAAAGGTAATAATAACAAAGAATGTTGAAAAATGTAGCTTTATGGCTAAACTATGTAGACATATATAGCATTCATCTAACTTGAGGTGATAACATGTTACTTTTGTTAGATTATGAATAGGCAAAATAAAGCTACTATCTGACTAATACCTTGAAAGTGAATAATTAAGTAAAAATGGGAACATAGCATTAAGTATGGCTCTTGCTTTTTTAAAGTGTATAATCACTATATGTGCATGCATCTTGTGAACAGACATTTGTATTCTGTGGCTGCAGAACCTGCATTTTAGTTACATTTGCAAAAATTAATGGGTTTAGTTAGAGTTTCCTGCAATCTTTGTGTCATAAGGGTTTTACAGTGCTGCTGTAAATGTAATAGCAATTAGGATTATATGATTGTCATAGAGGATTTGATTGTGTTAATGTTCCTGTGGGAATGGTCATTGTTTGAGAAGGATAAAGAGATCTGGATCCTCAGAGATGTATAGGGCATTCAGGACAGAGGTATTATGACTAGCATGAAGAGAGAAGCTCCATGTTCTGTATTTTATTCCATTTTAGGAATGCAATTTGAGTGAAGAGTTAAACTACTTACATGCACCTTTCCTGCAATGATTGTTTTTTCTTCTGATTTAGAGAGGTGCGATAGTAAGCGAGCCTGCTATTCAAGTGAGAAGAAAAGGAAAAGGTACTCAAGTGTGGACTATTGAGAAACTAGAGAACAAATTAATTGACATGAGAGAACTCTATCAAGAGTGGAAGGAGAAAATTCCTGAGGTATTTTATATATTTTCTGAAATGGATCAAAGATTAAGTTTGTTTTCTTTTAACCCCTTTTAATATGTTGTACAGAGAAAGTGCAATGACTTTGTGTATGAAACATTAGGGAACTGTGTTTTATTTTTAAAAACAAACAAACAAACAAAACTCTAATACAAAAACAATATGACTAATACTAAATATTCAAAATGCCCATGCATAATAAAACACAGCTGTGTCCTATCTCTCTTGTGTTCTCAGATGTAAGCGTGCTGAGGTCAGATATAATTGTGCTGAAGTAGTGACTCGTGATACCACTAAGAGCATATGTTTTCCTGGCATAATATAGGTGCCATGCAGATGACCACCAGCTCTGAATGGAAGCAACAAGCTGCATTAGAAATAAAATTATTAAATTGTAGTCAGTATCAAAGCTAGTAAGGATACACTGCTTATATGCACTCAAGGTGCAGAACATATGAGTGGGGTAAAATGTGATTTTGAAATATGAAATATTCTTTAGTTTCATTTGTATAACCTCCAGCCTTAAAGCAGTGAAGAAATCAATTGAAGATACTTAGTCTGCATCAGTATTTCCATCAAAACCAAAGTGGAGTTTCCTGAGAATTTAAGTAGTACATTAGCCTTGGCAGACAAGTGTGAGACTTGTCAAAAGCTTGCTTGTTTACTGGCAAGAGACATGACATTTGGTGTTCCAGGAGACATCTTCTAAGTATCCAGGTAGAAGTGCATAAGAAGGATATCTTACTCTCTTGTGGCTGATAAGGAGCACCTAAATTAGTTGTATCAAGAATCGATCTCAAATATGTTTGAACAACTGTTGTGCCTTTGTTACATGCTTTGGACGGGACAGTGGGAATCTCTAAAATCATAACACAGGGGAGGTCAAGCACTTCATCTGTGCCATTGAAGACAACGATGATTTTGCTGCTGACTTTAGTAAGAACTGATAGCACATCCTTTGAATACATTATGTCTGCCTTAACCAGGATCATCCTTTCCATGACCTAAGTCATCCATAATGCATGTGTTCTATGTGCTACATAGAAACACGTAGGTCAAATGCATGTGTTGAGGGTGAAAGAGGAGAAGGGAAGGAGCTAACAAATCCACTGAGGAGTGCATATTGTGCTAGGAATCTGCATGAATTCTTTGTGGCTCTGTTTGGGGTATGTGCACAGAAAATGCTGCAGGTGGGATGTCAGCTCTATGGGAGTAGTAAGAACACTTGTAGGCTTAAGTGGGAATCATCCTGCACCTTCCCTTTTGCCCTTGTAGTGGTCCCCAGCAGCCAGATGAGCTTTTCAACCTGAGGATGGTTTGTCCTCTCATTTAAAAAGTATAAACAGAGTAGAAAAGTAAGATGAGATATTTTGAAATCAACCGCAACTGTGCTTGCTCACAGTTAAATCTGCTTTGTCTTGACATTGCTAAAAAATGTAGATCATCATATCGCTATATCCCTTAGTAAAGAAAGGATCATATAATGTCTTATTTCAGAGATTTAATTTCAGATTTGTAATACGCTTCTAGTTTCTTTCTACTTGTGTAACAGGAAGGAACAGAAATGATTGGTAGTGACATCATTTTTGTGCCACGATCTTGTAATGCTATGAGGTTATTTGATTTTCTGTTCCCACGCTGATGATTTTATGACATCCCTTTTATTATCTCTAAAACAGATAAGGAAGCTGATTGGCAAGAGAGGTGATCCCTTTTACGAAGCGCAGGAGAACCACAACCTGATTGGCGTCGCCAACGTGTTCCTGGAGTGCCTTTTCTATGATGTGAAGCTGCAGTATGCTGTGCCCATCATCAGCCAGCAGGGCGAGGTGGAGCTGGGCTGGGCACACCGGGGAACTCCTATCTGGGATCACAGGGCCCTTTGTGCTGGGAGGCTTCATGTACACTGATGCCTTAACAAGCAAATGGTGCTTGCTGTCTTGTTTCCCAGTGAATAAGAGTGTTTCAAATCACCACATATGTTTTTCCTGTAATTCTTTACAATTGCCCAGCTGCTAAAATAGTAGAATAAAATTCCTAGTTTAAATGTAGGTAACTGAGCAAAACCCAGTATACTGAAGTTCTGAAGTACAGTCCTTACACTGTTACAGTTACCATTTCTGAGGCAGTCCTTACCGTTACCATTTCTGCTGTTTGTGCATTGAAAATTTTTTATTATTTTTTTTATTATTACTTTCTTCTCTTTCTTAACATTGTTGCTTTTTGTTTGGTAGTCAAAAGTTGCTCAGTGCTGTTTCTGCACACTTCCTAGAGTTAGACATTAAAATGGTAGATATCTAAGTCCCTTGTGCACAGGTTCTTAGTATTTGTCTGGCTTGCCTTTAGGTTGCAGGACGGTTGCATGTTGAAGTAATGCGAGTCACTGGGTCTGTCCCAGAACGTGTAGTAGAAGGAGATGACTCGTCTGAGAACTCCAGCGAGAGCGGGAGTCTGGAAGTCATGGATAACAGCGGAGAAATTATTCACAGAGCAAAAAAGCTCTCCTGCAGGGTAAGTGAGAACATGATGAAGTTAAGTTTCAGGCCTCTGTAACTATGTAGTCAGTCTGAGAGTTACCAAGCTATGTAGACTATTGCTTCCTGAACATTCTCAGAAAAGACGTCTCTTGTTCCAGTTCAGTGTAGGTCAGTCTTTGGTTGACAGTGGCTGATTTAATTAGTGTTAGTTTCTAGTATATGCAGGCCTACATCTTAAATACTGAAGTTACAAGGACTGTCCTTGGCAGACACAGAGGGAGAAACAGTTTTTCCCTGTAACTGTCTCCTGTGGTTTGTTTGATCATGTAATGTAGTATCTATGGGTGGTGTATGGATTTCGTTTCTCCTGTGATAAAGCATTTCTCTCCACTCGAGCTTATCAGCTTCCTCAAAGAAAACATTTGCATGGGTTAGATGCATGTAACTGCTTTCCTTGCATCTACATTTCTGTAAATGCAAAATAAGACTTCCTAAATGAGGAAATCCTTACTGTCCTTAAAAATTTTTCTTGGCTGTTGGTCGTCAATTTGCAATTGAAGAAGAAACGATCAAATTTATGACAACATCTGTTTTGTCTCCTCAGGTAAAAATAAAAGAAGCAACTGGACTGCCACCTAATCTCTCCAACTTTGTGTTTTGTCAATACACATTTTGGGATCAATGCGAGTCAACAGTAGCAGCACCAGTGGTAGATCCAGATGTGCCTTCACCTCAGAGCAAAGATGCTCATTTTACAGTGACTTTCTCTCACTGTAAGGTATGTTTTTTTTATTATGAAACAGTGTTACCAGGAGGAAGGTATGTTTGATATAAACTGTTTAGAATCTGAGCCTTGCTTTGCTGGGGGAAGAAGGAGGGAGTCAAGTCATCTAACCAATGACTTTTGACTATATTTAAGAATGCCTTAATATTTTGCTTCATCACTTCTTTGAAATGTAACAAAGGGGGGAAAGTCTTTTAATTAGTGATCTTTTAAATTCAGATATTGTCTTTAATGCATGGAGGAAGCTGTAGTTTATATAATGACATCTGATTAAATACTTGTTTGGTAAGCTCAGTAAGTTGTGACATCATTTTAATGGAAATTTTCAAAGCATGAAATGCATAAGCAGGAACTGCTGACATGATGATGTTTTACAACTTTCTTGTCCAGAGTCAAGCTTTATGATGCAAACTGTATTGTCTTAGCATGCAGGTGGCTCGTTGTTTGGCATGTCCTTACAAACTAGTTGAGGAGATACAAATATATAATTTGATTGAATGTGGTTTGGTTTTCCTTACTGCCAGGACTATGTGGTGAATGTCACAGAGGAGTTCTTGGAGTTCATTTCAGAAGGAGCTCTTGCTATTGAGGTGTGGGGTCACAGATGTACTGGCAATGGCAGCTCTGTTTGGGAAGTTGATTCTCTTCATGCTAAAACTAGGACACTGAGAGACAGGTACAAATAAATTACAAATGAATGCTTCCACCAACTTTCTAAAAGATTTCTAATGCTTGTGGTGCACAAAATACTTTGAGGCAACCATTAGTTTTTGTGGGGATGTCTTTTTAGGTGGAGTGAAGTAACTCGAAGAATAGAAATGTGGATTTCCATACAAGAATTGAATGAGATGGGAGAATATACTGCAGTTGAACTCCATCAGGCAAAAGATGTAAACACAGGAGGAATTTTCCAGCTTAGGCAGGTAGGTATCTTTTCCTTGTCATCCTGTTTATGCTCAGATTGATTCTTAATTTTATTCTTAGTTTCTTTCTTTTCTCAATTTCCTGTTCAGGGTCATTCTCGCAGAGTTCAGGTGACGGTGAAACCCGTACAGCATTCGGGGACGTTGCCTCTCATGGTAGAAGCAATTCTTTCAGTCTCTGTAGGTGGTGTGACTGCCAGATCAACCAAACTGCAAAGGGGCTTGGACAGCTACCAGGTAAGGCAGTTAATTTCTCAGTTTGGTTTGGTCTCATTGTTCTAGACCAACATAATTCCAAAAGGGACCTTAGCACACTGGTACATTATTTGCAGTTTTACACGTGTTTGAGGTTAATACATATAACATGAGCATATGGTGCTAAATTTGCTTATTTTTTTCCTTATAATTCAACATGTAACTGATAAAGTACTGAGTGTGGTGTTCTAATGTATATAAGACAGCAGGAATATGGAAATTGTTTTTACCTTTCTGTGTAGAGGTGATTAATACTAGATTCCTAGTGCTATTAGTTTCCCTTCCTTCCAGAAGGGAAAAACAGGAAAAAAAAATTACTGGAGTAAATGTCTTGTCGTGAGATACTATTTACCTGTTCAAAAAGCACTGAGTTATTTGATCAGAATCAAAAATAGTCGTCACTGAATGGGAAAGGGCTATTTCACGTAGTAGAAAAGTCCTTAAGCAGCATAAATGATTTCAAGCTGCTACTGGACAAATTCATATTGAAAATAAAGCATTATTTTAACAGTGATGGCAAAAAACAAGTGGAATGGGCAACCCAGGGAAGCAAGGTGCCTTTTGTCAGAAGGGTTGCATTCAGTACCACAAGTAATTCTAAACTTAGATACAGATGAAATTGTAAAACTTGCAATTAGTGATCTGCTTGCTCAGTCCTTTTTCTGGCACTGTATTCTGTGGGGTCTTTTGTTTTGTTTTGGGTTTTTTTCTATGAATATATTCACTAATATTCAAATCACAGCTGAGCTGCTATAGTCTGTAATGAAAAAAAAAATCTTTCTACCTGATAATAAGACTTTGGTTATTTGAATGTTGTAACTTAAACATTTTAAAAATTTGTGGCAGAAATGTTTGTATTCGTGTTCTGGGTTATTTCTGTGAGTTTTTGTTGAGAGAAATGCATGTTTTTTTTGTGTTTTACAAAATTTATTTTCTCCTACCAGAAGGAGGAGGATGATGGTGGTGATATGGATAGTTACCAGGTATTGCTGCTGTTGCTGTCAATCCTGCGGCATGGGGCACAGCTAATGCTAATAGCCAGAAACTTTCAAATGAACAAGCCTAATGGAGCAAGCAAAAGCAGCTTTGAAATACACATGTGCTGTGCATTTAAGAGGCTACCTGGGCTATAAAACACTGCTGTTTCAGTTTACCTTGTGACTTTATACTCTTACAGTGTCCTCTCTTCTGTAGTACTCTGCAGTCAGCTCTCCTAACTGGCTACATGAATTGCTATGGGAATAAAAGCTTAAAAACTTTAGTTTAGAATGAAAACAGTTTACAGTATCACAGGGAAAAGAACAACCACCTGCAGCTGCAGGCATCTTTTCCAACCAAATTGTGCAGCTTAGGCTATTTTGTTTTCTAAAGGAAACATAACCTTTTAAGTTGTGCAGTTTTCTGAAATGCTTGTTGGGAGAGAAAGGGGAGAATGTGAATGGGGGGTAAATACAGAAGCTTCAGTGAAGCAATTTTTTTATCTGCACAAAACCTGAACTTGAGCCTGTTTTTCTGTGTGATAAGGCAGTCAGAATTTAGGCAGTATAACAGAAGAGTCATTTTAAAAGGTGACAAAGAGCAGAACAGGAAATGCCTAAAAAAGTAAAATACATTTCAGACTTCTTCATAGAAGACCTATTTCTAATAGGCAGTCTTACAGAAGTAGAACCAGTTAGGTGAGAATGCTGACATCCCTTGAGATAATGTATAAGGTTTCACAGCAATCTCAAAAATATCATCTAAGGTACTAACTTCTTGCGGGCTGTTTATGCGCTTCCTGGCATATCACAGAGAAAAACGAACTAGATTTTCTGTGATACCACAACGCATGATTGCATGATGGGTTTTGTTTGCATGAGAAATCTTTTAATTGCACTGATGGCAGCTGCTAGCAATGGAATTTTGTGCAGGTTTGAGGAAGTACTGGCCTGTCTAATCTTCAGGAGAATTTATGATCAACTGATGATACCTGATTTTCTTATTCCATATGCTGTTCAAAAGTTTGATTGCCACTTCTGTGAGTAATTAGCCTACGGTGTATAATCTGTTCAGCAGCAGAGGCAGTCACATTTTCTTTTCCTCCTATTGGAATTTTAGACTTGAAAGCAAATAAACTTCCATTCATGGGTGATGAGGTACTTAATCAGTGTGCATGTCATTGGGGGAAAAAAGTTTTCTGCATCATGCAAGCCATTTAATATAAATTCTAATTAAATTACCACAAAATCCACTGCCTTTATTCTTAACCACATAATCTAATGACTTTCTTATCTCTTTCCGTGTTAGGAAGAAGATTTAAACTGTGTACGAGAAAGGTGGTCTGATGCATTAATAAAACGCAGAGAATACTTAGATGAGCAGATCCAAAAGATCAGCAACAAACAAGGTTTGCGCCTTGAAGTCTCTGTCATAAGTACTTTATGCCCTATACTGCAAAAATTGTGTCTCATATGTAATCCTAATATCTTCCACTGTAGAAAAGTCTGAGGAAGACATAGAACGAGAAGCCCGGCTGGTCGAGCAGTGGGTAGGGCTGACAGAAGAGAGGAATGCAGTGTTTGTTCCAGCACCAGGCAGTGGAATTCCTGGTGCCCCCGCAAATTGGTATGTTCAAAAAAACCATTGGAGCTGTTAGCTTTTTGTACATAAACATTGCACACTACAAGGTAAAAATCTAAGGATGTTTTAGAGTTTTCTATGTTCTCCTGTAGTACTGTAAACTACACTTACTGGCAGAAGGCTTAGAAGGTCAGGTGCTGATTTGAATGTGAGAAAGGTTTGTTTAGTTAACATATTACATAAAGCAGCTTTGAAATAGCTTTCAAGGTTTGAAAATCACTTTTGAATATAACATAGTATTTTTCAGCTTTATGCAATTCTGAGAAAATTATTTTGCAGTTTGATTCGTTTCAGAAAAAGAGGAGTTCAAATATTGATGGTAAACCACACGATAATTTCATTGATGGGGGTGGGGACGGAAGAAACTCTGATTCCAAAGGATGTGTTCTCTCTGATTCATTTGAATTTATAATATTTTTTTCTTTTAGTTTCACTTAAATCTATGTTTTAACTAAGATCACAAAAAATGAGGAATGAAACGTTCAATTTGGGAAAGTGTGGACAAGAAATACGGCTCTAGTGAAGGGTACACTGGTGTCTCTGATAACACCCAATATCTCTTCTTCATTGAATGATGAATGATGCAGTTATACTCTTTTTCTCACGTTTTTTCCTCTCATCCACCTGTGGTCAGGCAGCTAAAAGTGTGTTCATTGATATAAAGACTATGCCTTGCCAATAGTTACATATCCAGTTGCTTGAAAGGTTGCTGACCTTTATGTAGGAGATGGACTGCAACCAGTTACCTTTGTAAGGAACAGAACAGGCCATTTAAAACTTTTGTCCTCACAGCAAATGACATGTGTTGTGCAGTGTGAATTAAGTTTTGGCAAAGCACTTCATTTAGTTCTGTGTGTAGATTTAGCTCCATGTGTGTAGACAAAATATTTTCTGTGCCACACAGACGTTCAGAGTAGCCATCAAAATGTTGACAGCTTTAGCCATTGGTTACAGTTAATGAATATTGCATGGAGACCCAAATTAGCTTAGGTATGAATTTGCCTTCCTTGTTGCCAGCAGTTTGTTTTGTTTCAGGATTCCACCTGCAGGAATGGAAACACACATACCTGTCCTCTTCCTTGATTTGAATGGTACGTTGTAACAGCAGATTAGGAAACTTGGGGAGGGAAAAGTGGGGGATTAGTTTGGGTCAATAAATTGTTAAATGGAAGAATGAATCTGAAATGTGTAAGAAATCAAACACTGTCTCATATGGCTTGTAAAATGCTTTTTCTTTTGGTCCTGTATGTTGGCATAATTAAGCACAACTGTTTTAAAATAAAGATAAAAATCAGGGAGCACATGAGTACAGAAATAGGCCGTATATACAGAAAATAGCATAAGAAAGCAAGCTTAGTTTGAATCAAACAGTACATAAGAAAATCCTGTAAATATTTTGATGTACAAATTCATGTGTCTTCAAAGCACAGATGGAGAATCTCTCAATGCTTTCAGAGCTCCTTTCACTGAGGTATCTGTAGAGTCTTAAACAGCTGGTTTAATGAAGAGCATGTTTAGGATTATAGTGAGCATTTTGTTTTACATGTGAGGAGATTATTGATACATATTCTTAAAACACGGATACACAGTGTAAGTAACAAGAGACCAGAGGTGGCACCACATTTAAGGACTGTTTAGGAAGCAAGTCTGTAATTACAAACCTGAACATAAAGCAGAGGAGGATCCACAGGCCTTGTCACGTCCAGCACTGAAGTGGGCTATTAGACATATTTGTATAAGCAATGCATTAATACCTGCTTTAGCAGATGCTTTTGGAAAGTGAAATACCCTCTTCCTTCATCTACGTTCATAAGGAATGTTTTTATTTGTTTGGTTTTTTTTCATTATCAGTAGAGATTAGCAGACAAAAGATCAAATACGATATTTAAACAGATTGATGGATCATTGCACAACTTTTGTTTGTTTAGCTAAAAGCCTATTCTCAATTTCTTTTGTATGCTGAAATCGCCTTCAAAATTCTGCATAGTAATAAGACTAATTAGGATTAAATGTACTATGAAATATGAGTAGGACTTTATTACAACTTTGTATTACAACTTTGCCTCTATAAATTAATATCCTTGGTATAAAACTATTTCATTCTTTGCACATTTGTTTCATTAGCTGATGACCTCAGTGCCAATGAACAACTTATAGGTCCCCATGCATCAGGAGTTAACTCAATACTACCAAAGGAGCATGGGAGTCCATTCTTTTATCTGCCGATCATAAAACACAGTGATGATGAGGTAAATTGTTAGCAAGCCTCCTTCTTGACAACTGCAGCTTATGTTAACGCTTTCTTCTTATGTTTTTTTATTTATTTTCCACTTCTGTGTATTTAATCAGTAGTAGTAGTACGTTTTTGTACCATCTGTATCTAGTGCTGCCTTTATTTTCTGGTCTATTTATTTGGAATTTAAGAGGATATGACTTGTTAACTCTTCTGCCTTAATTCAGAGACGATAAGTCTTAGCTCTTCTTGGCAAAAGAATAATTCACCTGTCTGACTCAAAATCCCTTCTTTTGCTTTCCTCATCCCTTCATCATTTCTCTCATAGGGTCTTAATTCAATAGAGAAAACTACTGTGTTTATTGTGCACACTGGGCAAAGTTTAATGCTTAAATAAAACTTCTTTCATTTGGGAATTGATTTTCAATTTGTGAATTGTTGGAAATTAATGGTTCAGAATCCATTTTGGAATTTCTTGACTCATTTCTTGCATGTTCTGTGCCTACTCAGGCCATTGCTTAAGAGACTGTTTCCAGAATAAATGGGACACCAAAGCTGGGGAGGAGGCGGGGGAAGGAAAAAAACATTCTACACAATGGGAGCATGTTTATTCTGTATGGGCTGTTATAACCTGATCCAACATAGATGGAAGATTTTACATTGAAATAAATAAACTTTTAATACAATAGCAATAGGATTTGAATTGCTTCTTCCAGTCTTGCTTCTGCTTTCCTTTCTGTCTCCAGCTGTGTGAAGACTTCCTTTTGGAGCAGAGTTTGTACAGTGCAGGGATTGTGGTCATGACTGGTTTCCCCAGCATCTTAATACCCCTTTTATGCTTCTTCTGGTAAATTCCTTACTATGTAAAGGAGGTTTCACTCCACTTTGTTCAATGATGCTGATTTTTCTCTCATTAAAGAATCATTTTACTTCATGTTAAATCATTGCAAACTATACCTGTTGTTAGAGTAATTGAATCTTCGATTTCCTTCCTCCACTTACTTTGTCTGCATAGGTTTCAGCCACTGCTGCCTGGGACTCTTCTGTCCATGATTCAGTGCACCTGAATAGGGTAACTCCTCAAAATGAGAGAATTTACTTAATAGTGAAGACTACTGTGCAGCTCAGTCATCCTGCTGCAATGGAACTGGTATTACGCAAAAGGATTGCAGCCAATATTTATAACAAGCAGGTAACAAGTTTCTATTTTTTTATTCCTTAATTTGTTTCATAATCTTAATTTAATTAATGTGTTTTTTTAGCTGCTTACTTAATTTTTAAAGTTTGGTCTCTCCAATTCCTATGAAAGATAATGAAAACTAGGTATTTGTAAGTTGCAGTGAAGCTGTGTACTTCTGGTATATTCCTTTGAACTGGCCATTTCACAACTGATTGAACTCTTAGTAGTGTTTTGTACTGAGCACAGAGCTGTGAAGAGTACTTAAATTATCATTAATGCTAAAAAGGAATTTAATGAATTATTGTCTTGTCTGCTTTCACAATCAAATTTTTCATTGCGCCTTTTCATTTCTTGGGATGTCATAAATAACAATTATCAAAACAATAACTGAAAATTAATTTGTTTCTAGAGTTTTACCCAGAGCCTGAAAAGGAGAATATCCTTGAAAAATATATATTATGCCTGTGGAGTGACCTATGAAATAGTATCCAATATACCAAAGGTAAATTATACCATATTTCTCTGGCAAATTCACAGAAAGAAACAGAACTGATCTACTACAGTGGTTGGTACTGATTAGGAAGTAAATGTCCTGCTTTGCTGATATGAGGCAGCTTGCCAGAGTGTATATAGTGAAGTTCAGTGGTGAGATCATGTTTATCTTTAAACAGTTGAAAACTGTGGGGATTTTATTTTCTCTTCTACTGTGTTTAACTTAGTTTTTGTAGTAGAGTTATTTTTGAAATCACATTAGTGTCTACAGGGAGAATAAAGAGAGTACTCAGAGGAGTGTTCTTGTCAATGAAAACAGAATAGCTGGGAAGCTGAGTATGCAGGAATATAAATTGCTTTTTTATAGAAAAAGCTCGTACAAATCGTAAATGTACTATAAGATTTATTTTAAAGGTAAACAAACTGGATGAATGAAAACATAAATAGTCTTGTCACCATGTAACTGTCACTTTTTTGCAGTAGTACTTAAATTTTAAGCTCCAGAGAAATCACAGCATATTTTAAGATTTGGAAAGGAAATTACATTTCCTTGCCTAGGAAGTTGTCATTAGTTAATCCTGAACATATGTGATTTCAAGTTATATATGCATTATTTCTAGAAGTGCATTTACTACAGTAAATGCACAAAACATCTCCTAAGTGTGATTTCTTCAGTATCATTTACATCTCTATTGAAAACCCCCGAATCATTGATCATAATTAAGTTTACTGATTACCAATTCAAATTAATTCGTGGATTGAGCTGGTCCAAAAAAAGTGAATCAATACATGAAAAATAATAGGCTTCACTTTTTAAAAACTTCAATAGTGCAACTTGTAATTTAGGCTACAGAAGAAATTGAGGATCGTGAGACCTTAGCGCTGATGGCTGCGAGGAGCGAGAACGAGGGCACATCCGATGGCGAAACCTACATTGAAAAATACACCCGCGGTGTGCTGCAAGTGGAGAATATTTTGAGCCTTGAACGACTAAGGCAGGCAAGGAAAAGACGTTTCTTGCACCCTTTGCACTGGATTATGAGAATTCAAGAAGAGATGATTGCTCTTTTAAAAATACTGTGTTGCTTTTCTAGAGAACGTTGGACAGATAAAAGTAAGACTAAGATACTTCTGTGAAATACAAATTTCTGGTAGTGGTGAGTCTAGTAACTATAGCTGGCAATGGTGTAGTACTTGGAACCTGAACAGGCAGAGACTAAAGAATGAATTTCAGATAGAAACTTTGGTGGTTGCGTGTGCAAATTCAGATTTTGTAAATGCAAGCCCTGATTGCTGCTGTTAGCCACGCTGAAAAAAAGTACCTATCCTGCTTGATCATTTCTCTTGAGGAGACCATGACATTGTTTTTCAGTGTGTTGTTTTCTTTAAACAGGCAGTCACAGTCAAAGAGGCTCTCTCCACCAAAGCGAGAAACATCCGCAGAAGCATCAGCACTCCAAATGTCCACAATGTAAGGACCCTTTATTGTCTGGGAAGTTAACACTAGAGGGAAAGGGAGCTGCTGTTTGTGTGCTGATAATGCTTGCACAATGTGATATAGTAACGACTGTTCTGAGATAGGAGTAACCAACCTGTGGGAATGTTGCCATGAATTGAAACCCATCTTCACAACTGTCCATCCTGGGAGATAATGAAGTTGACAGGGAAGTGGGGGAGGTTGGTTGAAACTCTTCTCCTTTCATAAGGATATTTGTTTTGGAAGTAGTTTAGGATGACAACTGCCCTGATTCAGATTACTTTTACCTCCAAGTCCCTTTAACTTTTTTTATAGTGTAAGGGATAGTTTCCATTTTGTGTGCATTTTATGTGTTCTTCTATAACTCACTCAAACAGCAGAAATGTAGCTCTCTTTATACATAATCTTATCTGAAAAGAGATAGCAGAAAAGTTGTTAGGACTAAATGATCACAGTGTTTCCTCAAGGCATTATATTTTATTCATAAAAGGCATTTTGTCATTCTGTCTGTTGATGTTCCATAGGTATCCTGTAGCCGACTGGATCTTTCTGCCTGTGATGAAGATGATAAGGTATGTAAATATGACAACAAACATTCTCAGATTTCCCACTCTCAAATACAAAGATGTATTTGAGAATAAAAAACAAAAAAAAGAAAACCAGTATTTTTAAAGCAGTGTGTTTACCTAATACTTTTAAAAATGCTGCACCAATTATATATTATTTTGAATTAAACCTTCTTGTCTTTCTCGGCTTTTCATATAAGAACTGTATAAACTGATATTTAAGAAAGTTAAAGTTAGAGCAAAACTCTATATACTTCAGTGAAAAGCTGATTAGCTTTTAAATAACCCATTTGTGTGAGACAGGAAAATTATTTGAAGTCAGACCATACCTTTGGTTTGTGGTTTTTGTTTGATTTAAAATAAATAAAAAAAAGAGTTTACCTATAATTTTTTCCATGTTTACCTGTATCAGCATGCAGATTTATGTATTTTTGTTTCTTTAGGGTTGGTCTGAAAGTCACCTAGATATATCTGACTGCTGTTCCAGTTATCAAGATGTATCATGCTATGGTACTTTACCCAGGGAGTCACCTCGAAAGAGCAAAGATGGCAGTGGTGAGACTTCACACACGTAGTGGCAATGCTGGTGGATTTTTATTTACTGCATTAAACTGAAAGTTTAATTCTCAGTGCTTTTTTCCTACTAAAGGTGTTATCCAGCTTCTTGTTTTAGGAGCTAAACGTAATCTGGAAGTAGGGGAGAAAGGGAGAAATGCATAAGATATCCAGGAAAAAGTGTAAAATTGAGGGTAACCAAAAAAAGCAAGAGAAGGGCAGAAGAACAAACTAAATATGAATCAAAACACTAGAACAAAAAAAAGAAAAAAACCCAAAGCAAACAAAAAAAACCCCAAAACCACACAAAAGAACAAAAAGCAGGTGCTGTTATTTTATGAATTTGAAAATGAAGATGCTTCTGCTAAAGTAGGAAGTGTCCTTTCACAGGTTCTTTCCATGATTTGGATATTTGCTGTGCCACCATGTCGGTGTGTCACAGTGCCTTCTTTTCTTTGGGTCACATTGTAACATGCTTTTCTTGATCAGGCAGTACAGGTAGACATACTGCTGCAATAAAGTGGGACTGAGAGTTTATTCATTGCTTCCTTGCTTATAATTTCCTTTTTGATCATCCTGGCTGTGCAGGATGGCTGGCTTGGTTACAGGGCAGATTTGCAGTTGGGCAGGTCAGGTGAGGCACAGGAAGCAAAGAGTTTGCCAGTTCCATTTCAGGGACACTTCCCACTATTATGACTGAGATGAAAAGAAATATTGGAGCTCAGAATGAGGGGGCAGATACTGCTATTCTCTGCTTTCCTTCCATTTCTAGACTTCTCAGAGGAGCTTGTTTTGCTCTGTGCTATTTCATGCTTAGGCCAGTGGTTGAATACTAAAGTATTGACATTTTTCTACAGCCAGCAACTTGCCAAATGCGTGGCTTAACCTTCAGTTTATTTGAATTATGCTCTGGCAATCAAGATATGAAGAACTGAAATACAGTGGTTTTGCTTTTTTACCTAGGTGTTGTAGCAGAGAATTCCAATGCTTTAATGGCCAGCCCTTTTAAAGCATTTTCTCCTCAGCCACCAAAATTTTTCAAGCCCTTAATGCCAGTGAAAGAGGAACACAAAAGGAAGACCCCACTTGAAAGCCGACCTCTGCTTAGTCAAGAGGTAATCTTTGAAAAGCTGTCTGCTTTTTTAAAGGAGAATGAGTGATTTTGTGTACTTGGTAAATCATTTGCATCTGTTGCAAAAGAATTTTCTAATTCTCTGGTGAAAATTGTTCAGGCCAATCTTTAGATGTGGTGGGATTTCACTGTTTGCCTTTTACCTGAAATACCAGATTTGGGTTTTGGGGCGTTTTTTTGGGGGTGTTTTTTGATTTTATTGTTTTTACTTCTTGGTAAGTATTCTCTTTTACAGGATACTTCTAATTTAAAGTAGCAGTAACCTACATTTTTTTTCTCTCCAGCAAGATGTTGGTGTGTTTTTTCATAGATAAGACATAATTCTGTGAAACAGTATCCTAGGGTGGTTACAATTCTGACCTTTATTCCCTAACCTAAAACTCCAGGAGGAGCGCATGAGTTTCTCTACCTATTAACTTGATGTATATATGGTCAGCACGGATGCTTCACTTTCATCACGTCCTAATGCCTTTCTAACTTGGCACGCATTTAGCACCGCGTTCAGAGCTGTGGTTTGTGTGATGTATTGTGTGTCTTAACCTTTGCAGAGCATGCCTCCGCCTCGGGTGCACTGTGCTGTCTGTGTTGTGCCTGCAGGAAGCAGTGCCAGCAGCATGCCTGTAGACAGCAATAGCATACGTGAGGAAAAGATTGTAAGTTCTGTACCAGTTTCTGTTTCGAGGCCTGATGGTGGGCTTAGGGCTATTTGGTGGTGGGCTTAAGGCACTTACGCTACTGCAGCAGGAAAAAATAGTTGTAACGTGGATTTAACCCCTCGTCACTGTTAGTAGGTAATGGTTATAGCAGCTGCTTGCCTGGCTTGCAAATGCAATCTGTTGTTGGAACTAACTCAGTTGGGTTCCTGTGTTTTGGTTTTGTTTTGTTTTGGGTTTTAATATTTATATGTGATTTGTCTTGGGGAGTGTGGGGGGAGAGGGGAGGCTTTAGTTTTTACAGGTAACAGATGATCCAAGTAAAGGACGGTTTAGTGAACCATGCTGTTGTCACTCTAATATACCTTGTATGTTACCTAGATTTTGTGACTATACCCCAGAGTAAATGGAATGACCCCATTTGGTGTAAGTAACCCTGCATTCAGGTGTGGGTACACTATAAAAAGCTTATAATTGCCTGATGTGGAAGTAATATGACTAAAATAAGATTGCCGCTCTTAATTAACCTGCAGCCTGTCTTCATCATAATTCAGGTGGAATTGAGGTGGAGGGCTTTTATTTTAATCTTCACCTGACAAATCCTTTTCTCACTGCTGCTTCAACAAAAGATGTATCATCATCTCTGCTGTATGATGGTTTCGGTTTTGGGGCTGTGGAATATGGCTGGAAATACTTGCTTTAATCAGAGCTTTAGATTTAAAATTCAGAACCTTCAAATTATTTTCTCTAAGTGTTACTGGCCTCTTTTCCACAAAGTGCTAGTGAGGGATTCTTCCTATTCAACAGTTATTTTCATTCCTACCATATAACCAAGCCAGTAAAAAACTTGTTCTGGATTTCTAATGCTATTTTTTAGGTTGTTACACTAAAGAATCCTGAGTGTTCTGGTGTATATATTTGAAACTTGGCTGCTGGTTTGGGGTGGCAGCTGTTTCATTCTTGATCATGTTAATTTTCCATAAGGTAGCTGACATGCTGACTTGCACTTAGTCACTGATACAAAATGGCATGAAGGTATTTGGAAGACAAAATCTTCTAGAGGGTTGAAAAAACATTCCCTGGAAAATAAATTGTTACAAAATTTTCCATAGCAACTTGAGGGCAGTTTTAATCCCTTGAGTGAAAACAAAGTCCCACCCCGTACATGCCCTGAATTAACCCAGGTATTTGCTTGTGCTGCTTTCCAAAGATATGCAGAGGCTTTCAGAGCTGGAAAAGGGCAACATCCTGCCACCAGGCTTTTCCAACTAGAATGGAACTAATTCACTGAACACTGTAAACCTGCTGTAGCAAACAGGACCCTGGAAGGAGCTGTTCTTTCAGTTCTCAGCTGTTTGTTCCAACCTTTGCACTGACTTCTCCCTTGCATGAACATAGCTTTTGTTTGGTTGCACAGGGAGTCAGATCAAGGGAACTGATCCATCCGGTCGATGTCTAGACTACCATGGAGTTATATTTCATTTGGATCTAGCCCTCTGTCTCATCACCTTATAGACCCTTGAGTGGGTACTGGAGAGACAGGCAAGAACTAGCAGCTACTAGTGGGGAGGAGGTTGAGACGGCTGCTCTGTGTAACCCTGACAGCTTATGGCGTTGTGTTTACCCAAATGATGGCTTCTGGGGTTTTTTTATCACTTTAGGAAAGAAGACTTTGTGGAATGTAGGCTTCCCTGGCTACCCCATGTTTTTCAGAGCTGTAGCAAGTCTTATGTTTTAACTGGGCTGGAGCATATCTGTCACACAACTGGATAAACAGTGCTCTCAGAATGAGTTCAAGGATTACACCAGGGCAGCATCACAGCTCCACATGAAACTTCAGCTGTCTGCTCCTCTCTATCTGATGCAAAGTGAAGTTTTCACATCATTAATCAATACTGTAAATGACTGCTCCAAGGTACAGAGCCTCAGTCATACTCCTAAAACTGGATGATTGGTGTTGCTTCAGGTGGGATGCTCACTTGCATCTTACAGGATTTAAAAGATGCCATAGAAGTAAAGCAACTAAACATACAGGAAACTAATAATATTAACTAGATTGATGTTCTGCATCTATGTAGGTGTAAGAATGATATTGGGCCTTTTTCTCATGTTTCTCTGAGATCTGTTCTTAACTTTTCTTGAGTATTCAGAACACATCTGTTGAAAGGAGGAAAAAAAAAAAGCAGTTAACAAAAATATTCAGTTAGCCTGAAATAGGGCATTCAGCCTGAAATTTCAGACAGTACTTACACATGTTTGATATTGAAACTCTTTCAAAACAGCATGGTAATAAGGGCATGTTCTATATAATAAATGAGTGCAGTAGATTATGTTACAGTCAGATTAAATGTTCTTCATATTAAGTGTATTTAAATCCTGCCTGTAATTAACGTGTCCAAGGGGGGTTTGGCTAAGAAGAAACCCTCCTAGCAGGCAATGAAAATGGAAGAACCAGTGGTGCAACCACTAAAGTATTACTGATTTTCAAATTAGTAAAATGGGAACTAACGTCTTGAGGTTACTTGAGAGGTATAATTTAGGGATTTTAAAACTCAGATATTTTAACTTTTAACTACACAGTATCTTTATTACAAAGCAGGTGTAGGGAAGCTGCTCTGTGTTCTTGCTTGTTTTGCTTCTGTTACTATTAAAACTTGATATATAGTCTCATCTCCTGAGTTCTTGCTGTCACGTTCTTACTGTTACCAGTTCTTAAATCTGTTTTTCATTATAGTCGTTCTATTACGTCCCAGGGAAGTGGCTGACATTTCCTTACCAGTTTTTCAAGGATTTTATCTTTATTTCTGCCAATAGCCTGAGCAGTACAAGGCATTTTCTTTCTTTTTTCCCCACATCTTACATCCACAGAAATTAGAAGAACCCTGAAATTGCTTTTTTTCTGGCATTTCCCAATCTGGAAACTCAAGAGAAGCTCTGAAAAAAAATATGTCTTGTCCCCACCAGGGGCGTCTTTTATGTGTCACAGGGTGGTGTCTCATCACTTATTTGCAGCATTCTTCATAACACATGTTCTAGTAAGAAGACTGGTTCTCTGTACCTTAGCTTTTGTACTTACAATGACAGAGAACCCTAAAACAACACGACTGACAATGTGGTTACTTGTTGGACTTTTCCTAAACAAGTAACCAATGTCTGTGTGTCGATACATCCATTTCTAAGTTACAGCCTCTTATCCAGTCTGACTCTGAACAGAGACCCCTTGTGTGTTAAGATTTCCTTTTTTTTCAGTCAAATGAGGAATCTTGCAAGTTTCAAAGGAGATACAAAGAACTTTGTTATAAAATGCCATCCGATCTCAAGTGGATGTTTAACTAGTATCACCTAGAAATACTTCCTTCATGAAATATTTATTACTTTGGAGTTCATATCTTAAAAAAGTGTGTATTTGATAAATTCTTAGTTTGTAATGTTTTAAAACCAATAAACTACCAGGTCCTGCATAGAGCAGAACTTACATTTGCAGAAGTGAAAAGGGTGAAAGGGAAGGAGTAAGCAGGATAATTGAGAAAAGGACCCTCAGAGATGAGGGGTATACTGCAATATGCAATGAAGATGTTTCATAATGCTTTAGAGCTTGGAAGGGTATTCTTAGTCTCAATAAAGTGGATATTGATTATTTCCTTTACTTCCAAAAGGACTGCCTGTAGATTTTAGAGGTAAATTACAAGATTTTCAATAATATAAATAATTCTCCATAGTCTTAGGTGACATTTCATAACACTGTAACTCCTCTTCAGAGAAATAATTAATTGCAAACTAAAGCCTTTATCCAAATTCCGTATGAGAAATAACTGAAGCAGAGCTGTAAAAGTTATTAAGCAAAGGATGCCAAGCCTTTTTTTGAGCAAGTATTAAAATCTGAAATGTGGTTGGATTTGTCAGATAGACAGGCAGAGGCATCTTCTTCAGATACTGATTGGTGTGCCAACAAAAATTTAATATTTCTGAAAATCTTGAGTCAGCTTAAGAGGCTGTTCTGCATGGGTAATATGATTGAATTATATCTGCTATGAGCTTGAACATGGTAGGAATGAAAATGAGACTTTGTTACAGATAAGGGCCATCTGACATACAGGCAGAGGCTGGAAGGTCTGGGGCTGTTCAGCCTGAAGGAGTCCAGGCTCAGGGGTGTCTTATCAATGCATACAAATACCTGGTGGGGAGGGGGTGAAGACAAGGCAGACTCTTCTCAGCAATGCCCAGTGACAGGACATGAGGCAATGGGCACAAATCAAAACACACAAGATTCCATCTGAACACAAGAAAACAGTTTGTTTACTGTGAGGGTGGTCAAACACTGGCATGAGTTGTGCAGGAAGGTTATAGAGTCTCCATCCTTGGAGATCTCAAAACTCATCCAACAGGACACTGTTCTGTACAGTCTGCTCTGGCTGACCCCTGCTTGAGCAGTGGGAGATTGGACTAATTCACCTCAAGAGATGCCTTCCAGCCTAAACAATTTTGTCATTATTCTGACATGGGCAAACTGAACAAGCCTGTTTTCTTTCTGCACATATGAAGTCTTGTCGTACAAAGTTATTTGAACAGTCTTGGCTGTTACGAAGTATCATAAACATTTTCAAGAGGCTGTTTATCCTGATGTGTTGGTTCTCAGTGGTCATCTGGTTAACTATTATGCTTTTCCTTTTACATTGGTGATTCAGAACAGGTGCCTGAAAGCATCAAACTACTTTAGGTACCACACAGGATGTGCCTTGATCAGTATTTGAAATCTATGATGCAGATAAAGGAACTGAGATATAATAGGAGCTTGAATTTCTCTGAAGTACTTCAGTAGTTTTCATTTTTCTGAAAATACTATTCTTTCTAGTAGGAATTCCCTGTAAACTAACCATTTTTAATATGTATATGTGTGTATACATATATGTATGTTTATACCTGCACACATTTTGTAAATAAACCCATATGTATAAGAAAAAGGAAGAACTTAAGAAAGCATCCATGTGGAGTCCTGCCTGCAGCATTTTATATCACCATTTTCATATTTTATATCAGCATTTTATATCCTGGTGGGAGCAGCACCACTGTGTTGCTGGGGTCTTTCTCAGATGCATCTTTACAGACTGGTCATCAGCTTCTGATGGACTCTGTGAAAGCCACATCTGTGGGTCTGCTCACAGTGCATTCCCACTCATTATCAAAGGGAAATTCAAGGAGGTATCTCCAAATTCTGCCAGGCTGATTAGTGTCACTTATTTTCCTCCAGACATGTACATGTATGCACACAAATGCTTCCTTGAAGATTCACTGTAGTATTTGATAATTTTGCCTTTATTTTCAAGCATTGTGAATGCATTCAGGTATGATAGCCATGGGTAAACAAGGTTATTTAGCTTTGCTGATATCAGTTTAATAGAAACCTGGGTATTGCAGCAAAGTTTGTGGCTCCCATTCATATTTATATTTATCTTGTTAGGTGGTCAGTTAGCTCTATAGAATACCTTCAATAGGTTTAATTAGTCGCAATCATGGGGGTAAAAGGTTTATCATACATGGATGAAAACATGTAAACATAACTTTCCATTTATTGTTTTATATTTTCTGAACTATTTAGAATTTATTTTCTAAAAATTAAATAGCTCAGTGTAGACAGGACACGTTCCCAGCCACTCTTTTCAATGCTGTCTTCCATTCTTCAGTTAAAGGATATTAAAGGTATATATTTCTCCACGTTCAGAAAGAAAAAAATCAAGGAAAGTTAGCTTATTTTGAAAACCTCACTGCCATCAGTTCCTAATCCCATTCAACTCTCTGTTCTTTTGCAGGACTCTGAGGAGGAAGACAGTGAGTTGGAGGCCATTAATAAGAAACTGATAAGTCCACAAAGTTTTCAAAATTTCCGGCCTTATGTACCGGAGGAGTTTGCTGACTTCAGTATTTACAATGCTAGCCTGGAGAACAGGGAGTGGTTCTCTTCTAAATCAGACTTCATGAGTTCACGTGTTCTTGAGAAAGAGGTATCCCGCAGCCCCACCACTAGCAGTATTACTAGTGGCTACTTTTCCCACAGTGCCTCTAACGCTACCCTGTCTGACATGCTTGTTCCCTGTAGTGATAGCACAGACCAGCTAGCCAGTCACACAAAGGAGCTGGACTCTAATGATCCCACAGGATCATTCCTTGCACATGATTTAAGATCTTCTTCGAACAAGGAATGTCGAGAGTCAGAAAAGGAGCTAGCGAAAGAAAAGTTACCAGTGTTACCACTGAAAGAAAACAGTGCCTTAACAGAGCAAGTACCACCGTCCCTCAGTGCCACTGACAGAGACTCTCAGCAGTTACCCAGAACTGGATCACTTTCAGCTCTGAGCTCCTTGGACAGCAAAAATACCTGTTGTACAATTGAATTTTCAGCACGCGAAGTAACAGTGGAGCACACGACAGACATTCTGGAAGATCACTCCTTTACAGAGTTCATGGGCGTCGAAGATGGGAAGGACTTTGACCATTCCACAGCTCCGCAGTCATGTTCCCTTCTGTCCTCTAATGGAGTGAGCGCCTCAGTGTCACCCCAAGGCCCTGACAAGGAGCAGAGCACTTGTGTGGGCCAGCAGAGCTCTGCAGCAGCAGCAGGCGACCGGCTTGCAGGTGCCGTGGAGAGCCCTTTTTGTTCTGTACTGGTAAAAGAGACTTCAGGTCCTGAGACTTATCCTGATACTTCCATAGACGATTTTATTACGAAGGACCACTTGGATGGTTCTGATTGTGAAGAAGGTGCTTCTGCAGATCAAGCCCACGTCTTGCCTAGCTGGGTGGCTGTGGGCGAGCAAGTCTGTGTTGGAAGTAATAAGATGGGCACAGTGAGATACGTTGGAACAGTGGATTTTTCAGCTGGAATCTGGGTTGGAGTAGAACTAAATGTTCAGCTGGGTAAGACTAAATATGCTCTGGGTTATCTGTGCAGTTAGTGTGAACAATTTTTAAAGTTGCAGTACAGTTCATTCCTATTCAGTCCTGGGAAGTTTCTCCAATTTTGTGAAGCTTGGTATCTGATATTCTCCACTTTCTGTTTATAGGGATATTCTAATCAACTTTTATCTATCTTAAAGCCTTGCTCTTCTTGCTTTATGCAGAATAATGTTTTTGGATGTTGTAGTAGTTCCCATTGGTACCCATCTGTTTTTACAGATCAGAGAAACAAGAAAAGCCTAAAATGGGCAGATTTTTTTTAAAAAGCAACATGCACACACGTTCATGGGCGTTGCTGACAACGTGCATCATTTGTCAAATTGGTTTGCTGTCAGTGGCTTTCAGAGATTTACTTTTGTTTTCCAATGGGGAAAGCTGAATTCCAGGATACAAGTTTTCTTTAACTTCAGTTCAGAGGGGTCAGAAAAAGTCAGTGTTCTGCAAGCGTTAAGATGATGTTTTTAGTAGTTTAGATAATACATATTATCACTGATACCAGAAGTTTGTCTGGCAGCTAAATTTTAAGCTTTGCAAGCAATTGGTTTGGAGGACAGTTTATTCTGTAAAATGAACATGTGCTTGACTTTTTAAACTGTTAGTTAACAAAGTAACATTTTAGAAAATCATCTTTTTGGTTACAATTCAAGCCCTCCTTTCCAAGTTTTGTTCGCCCTAGTGTATTGTGAGCATCTGGCCTCATGACTCATCATGAATGATCTTGAGTATTTTGCAGATGACCAAAGCTATTCACGCTTCAGCACCTCAATTGTATGTGCTAATGAAAGTACCAACATTTAATCCTGTGCATTTCTTTTCGTTGAAGGAAAGCACGATGGAATTGTAAAAGGCAAAGAGTACTTCCACTGCAAACCACGACACGGTGTCTTTGTTCGTCCTGGGCGCCTCAGTAAAGCACCAGCTTCCACAAGGAAATGGAGTAGCACTTCACGGTGTCAGGCATCTTCCACTTCAGAGAAACGGAAAAGTTCTGTGCTTCAAGGCTCATCAGCCACTCCTAAGACAGGAGGAGACGTCTTCTGCCATTCGGGAGATGCAGCGGCTTCTGCTTTTTCTAGGAAACAGGAAAACAGGAAATCTTGGATTAACTAAACTGCAGTATTTTTGCACTTACTACACGCATTACTGTGTAGAAAACTTTATGGATTTTTGAAGCTATTGTACATTTTAATCTGTCCATACGGAATGTGTATTCTCTAGAGTCCTTGACTTAATTCTCTAATTTTTTATAAATAATATATATATTATATATATATGAATGTGTATCTATAGTTTGTCTGCCAGAGGGCAGATACGGCTGCACACTAAAATACAGTTAAAGCTGATCTGTAGATAACTGAGGTACTGGACTATTTGTTACGCAACAACTTGGGAGATATATTTTAAACAACAAAAGATATTTTATTGTGGAAAAAACCAGGATGTAAATCCGTATTTGGAAAAAAAAAAGCTACAGTTTGCTGTTCTTAATTACCAAAGAACTTGTTTTAGACTGACATATTTGCTGTTTATATCTTTCTATTGTAAATGTTTTAACTGGTAACTTGGTGCCATGTTTCTTTTAGTCACTGGGCACCGTGCAGCCTTATGTTCCGTGTTTAAGCACACTGAAATATCCAACTGCTACGTATTTTTTGTCTTCCTAGAGGCCTGCCACTGTGCTGACTTGGCATTTGATTGGAATGACTAATGATGCCTGAAGCTATATACGTCTGGCATTTCACGTGTTAACATAAGCAGCTGGGCAGTTTGACTGCAGAAACAGTATTACTGCAAGGGTGTGAGAGGACAACATTTTGGATTTTTTAGGGGGTTTTGGGTTTTTTGGGTGTGTGGGGGGGAAGTTGGGAAACAAAGAAGCAGTAAATGGATCATGACTGCAAACTTTGCACTTGTTACTTGCTGGTTATTATCAAGATGAAATAGAACCTGCTAAAGTAATTTTAATCTGTAAAGTTTATTTTAATAATGGGAATGATGGAGGGATTTATGTCTGGTGCTCATGAATTCCTAAGAAGGTTGTTCCACATGTAGATACTGTAGATGCCTGTACAAGCGTTCTGGATATTTGTAAAGTAACATGGTAAAAAATGAGTGAAGTGAATGGCCTGCTGTATCTGTTCTTTGTTCCTTAGCAAGCGAATGATTGAGATACCTGGGACCTTACTGAAAAGCTGCTGTTCTTTCTTTGATTGTTGTGTACAGTAAGCGGACTCTCGTATTTTACTATTTACTGTAAAGAACTGTAATTTATATACTGCCATACTGTATTTAATTGGTACAGACCTACTGTGTGTTAGAATACAGACTGTTTACTTGGGATTTAAAAAAAAAAATGTTTTGCTTGTATTTGATACAATTAGGCTTTGTGGTCAAATAGTAAGCTGTTTCTAGCTGATGGTGCTCAGATGCAAAGAACTTTGTAAAAATGCTGAAGGACAGTATGACTGGAGTGGAAGACTGGATGGTGTTAGCGTGTCTTACCACTGACTGGGTCATGCAGCGTAAGAGGAAAATAGCAGCCCCTGTGGATACACATTCCTTACCTTCTGCTTTCCCTGTCCCTCACAGGAGAGGGAGCAGAGTCAGGGAACTCCTGACAGAGAATGGTGCTGTGTGGGTCAAGGGGAGACAGGACAAGTTCCTGGAACACAGACCAGAGAGAATCATTGCTAAATATGTAAAGGCCTCAGCTGCCTACAACAGGGTTGGCTGCTGGGAGGGCAATGTGCCGGGGAAAGGTGGTGAAAGGAGGGGCCATGAAGTTCAGTGCACTTGCCCTTGACATGGCTTTTGGCTCTTCTGAGACAGGATTCCTATGTGTTAATTGTTTTTGGTGAAATGCATATCCTTGCAGAACATTTCATACGTCTATTGTCCACCTAGAGTTGCTCTCACTGCATTAATGACACTGCTGCTGGAGAAAATTACCATAATAGAAAAACATTTTATGCAGAATTATTTTATCAGGCACAAATGACTGTAGAACACTGCCACATATCTACACCCAACACCCCACTATATTGAAGTTAATTTTAGATGTCACTTTAATCTTTTATAAAGCTTCTTAGAAAATATACGTACACATGTGCATAAACATATTTGTTTGAGGCCACTACAAACAATTTGGAAAGTCAACATGGCCATTTTCTTATGGCAGGTTAGCATCAGCTGAGCTGGGCTCTTCATTGTTTCAGACCTCTGAGAATACAGAATGCATGATTGATTGCTTCTGAAACCATGGGATCATTGTGCCTCTTGGGGTATGCAATCTGTATGTGCCAAAGAGACCAAAACAAGCCAGCCTTGTGCTGTACCCATTTTGCATAACCTGTGCTATTGTGAGTTCTGTTGTTACTAAAAGACCTGTACTTCTGCAAACCTTGCATGTTAACATGCCCTGCCCTGGGTTAATGTAAAGTTAGAAGGAACATATCTAATGAGTGCAATGACGTAATGAGAAAATGAAAGCTTTTTGGTTGATGTGCTTTTCAAAACTCTAGTACATAAACAGAAGCACCTTTTCCTGTTAGTGTAATGTTAGACTAGGAGTTTGTTGTCTTGAACTTTGGAATCAGTGGTGTGAAAAACGTGGTGATAATGCAACTGCAAATTGCTTTTTTTTATATTAACCAGCATCAAAATACACAGCCTAATAAGCAGGGTGTCCAGTCCATACCAAGATCTCGATTAAAAAAAAAAAACCAAACCAACCCCAGTCGTGATACTGAATAACCTTCAGCAGAGTCAGTCCCTCATTCAGCAAATCTGACCTCAGCAAATCTGACCCACTCCACGTAGCATTACCAAATTCTGACCATCAGGGTAGTTGGAATGCTAAGCGAGATCACACTGGCCTTCATCTTGTTTTCCGAGTTTATGATGTGCTGGTTTTCCAAGCACAGTGGGGCCTTTATGGAGACTCAGGCAGAGTGCTCAGAGAACAGCCAGCACGGTCCAGCTTGATCAGCAACGCGCAAAGGTTCCCCCACCAAAGGATTCCGTCGTGTTTGCAGCTGGAGGCAGACAGAGTACGACGTGCTGGTACTAAGTAAACAATAACAAGTGCCAGGGAGCAGCGTAATGAGAGAAACATCGGCCGCAAGCCCTTGGGAGCAACCTCTGGGTGTTCTCTTCCCCTGCCCTCGGGTAACTCTATCAGGGAACATGCCCTGTGCCAAGAGGCCGGGTGGGAGACAGGAGCTGCCCCCGGCCTGCGGGGCTGGTGGTGGACTTGAAAGAGCACATCCCACACGGTGGGACTTGCCTTTCAGCCTTTTCCACCTCTGGGTACGTGTTTTTGAAACCTCTTCATCTGTTTAAGCTGGTTGTTTACGGGAGCGGAGGGAGGGGGGAATTGTACGCCATCTCTGAAAAGGGCCACGACGCTTTAAAAGGCGGGGTTGGGGAAGGGCGGAGAGGAAGAGTCTGCGTGAAAGCAGCAGCAATCTTCTTTCCGCAGAAGAAAAACAAACTACAAACAGCTTTTCTCATTTAAAAAAAAAAAAAAAAAAAAAAAAAAAAAGCGCTAAAACCCATCTTTTCTCGTAAAAAAAAAAAACCTGTGGAAACTGCGCGCTGTCCAAGCGCGGCACCATAGGTTTTTCATCAGCGGGTGCCCAAAACTGCGAATGCCTGAGGGCGGACCTCGAGAGGGATGACGCCGGAACAAAAAAAACCATCTCGCTTTTTTCCGACCTGTTCGCGTACAGTTTAAGCTAATGCGAGGACACGCCACCACCCATCCACCAGTCCGTCCATCCACACCCTCCTCGCCACCTTAACACCGCTATCCTTTTCCCCCCCTACTCCGTGTGGGGAAAGGCGGAGCGGAGCCTAGGCCCGGCCCCGTCGCCGGGCGCGGGGCGGGACGTGCGGAGAAGCACGGCTCGGCCTCGGTCGCCGCCGGCGAGGTGAGTTGGCGGCGGCGGGGCTCGAACCGGCGACCCCGGCGCTTAGAGCAAGGGCCCGGCAACCGCGCGGGCGGACGGAGCCCCGGCGAGGGGGAGCGGCGGAGGCGGCCAGGCGGCCGCCTCCGCGCCTCCCCCCCGGGGCTCCTCCGCCCGCGCTGCTCCCCTTCGCCCTTCTGCGGGAGGGCAGATGCAGCGTAGGCTCTGTGCCCTCTGGGCTGCGCCGCGGCGGCTTCGTCCCTTTTTTTTTCCCTTTTCCCTTTTTTTTTTTTTTTTTTTTCCCCCTCCGCTTCCTTAAAATGCCGGTTTGACAGAGCCGGGTTCCTGGGAGTTGCTTCGGCGTGAGGCAGCGCAAAAAAAAAAAACCAAAACAAAACAAAACAAAACCAAATCGCGGTTGACATTTGCACCTGGCTCTTTGTGGAGAGCTCCGTCGCCGGCAAGCTTGCGGAGAAAAATTAACGCGCCTCAGACAGGCCGCTTCTTCTCCGTCTCTTTTCTTCCCAGGTGCAGGTGCTTCTCGATGTGTCTCTTCCAATTTACCGCCAGAAGGCTGGTTTCCCAGGCGCACTGTGGGCTTAAGGCTTCGTCGGCAAAGGGACAGAAGTTTCGCTTGGAAATGGCTCGTCCTAGTTCAAGTAAGGCATCGGTTTGTTTGCTTAAGCGGCCCGGACAGGCTTTTAAGGTGGATATGGAAGTCTAGAAGCTTTTGGGTGCTGGATGAAATCCATAGGTTAATTCAGAATGTTTAGAAGAGTGTGAAGTTGCTTTTTATTCCTCCAGCTGTTAAAATTGTGTGTCTGTTTAGTTCCACAAACCCCTGCATAATTGCAGTCAGCATGGTTGCCCTGTGACGTGTTTCTAGTGCTTGTAATTTACGCTCGTAAACATACACTAGTTAATTGCATTTCCTTCTCATAATCCTAATGAGTATTAAAACTCATTCCTTATTTCTTTGTACAAGAATTATGGAGGGCCTGGAGCATTTGTAACGGCTCAGGAGCAGGCTGTTGGGTAACCCTAGCAGCCCTGTGCAGGCTAGCAGTGGTAAATATTCTGCTTTTCTTTGTATGGGGATGTTTTGGTTTTGTTTTTTTAATTTGAGAGTGTACCTTAACTTGAAAACTGCACACAGAACTTAACAGGTACAAAGCAAACCCCCAAGTGCTGAGGTGCACTTGCTTTTTCTGCCACCTTGAGCATCAGCGTTTGGTTGCTGTCAGAGACCAGGCTGGGAGGGGTTTTGGCTTGAGCTTTACACATTCAGAGCTTGTGAGGTTTTGTTTACAACGGTGGACTCGGCAGCAGAATAGTAGCGTTCTCTGCCCAGTTCTGTGGCTCTTGTGCTGTGGGTCTTGGGACTTCTCCAGGAATTATTTATCCTTACAGGAACTTACCTGCCTTTGGATGGGGCTTTGTGGGGTCTTGTTTTGTTTTGTTTTGTTTTATTTTTAAGACACACAGTAAATTGTGGGGATTAGGTTTGCGATCAGCAGCTCTGAGTTCAGCTGGAGAGTCATTAGCGTTGTACTGCAGGATTGGGGGCCAATATTGTTTAACATCTTAATTCATGATCAGGATGACAATGCAGAGTGTACTCTCAGATTTCAGACGCTATGAAGCTGGAAGGAGTGGCTGATACTCCAGAGGGTCCTGCCCTGGGGAAAAATAGCTCCAAGAACTAGGACCAGCTGGGGGTGACCAACTGGAAAGCAACTTGGCAGGAAAGGCCCTGGAGGTCTTGGTGGGCACCATGTTGACCATAAGCCAGCGATGAACCCTTGTGGCAATGAAGGCTAATGGGTGTCTGGGCTGTACTCAGTAGGACATCTCCAGAGAGGTGATCCTTCTCTTCTGCTCAGCCCTGGTGAGACACATTTGACATGCTGGGTCCAGTGCTGGGCTCCCTGGGGCAAGAGAGACATGGGCATACTGGAGAGAGGCCAGCAAAGGGCCACAAAGATGACTTGGAGAATCTGACATACGAACAGAGGCTGAAGAGATGGCATTGTTCAGCTTGGAGGAGATCAGGCTCATGAGGGGATCTAATTAATGCATAAAAACACCCGATGGGGAGGGGGTGAAGACAAGGCAGACTCTTCTCAGCAATGCCCAGTGACAGGACATGAGGCAATGGGCACAAATCAAAACACACAAGATTCCATCTGAACACAAGAAAACAGTTTGTTTACTGTGAGGGTGGTCAAACACTGGCATGAGTTGTGCAGGAAGGTCTCCATCCTTGGAGATCTCAAAACCCATCCAACAGGACACTGTTCTGGACAGTCTGCTCTGGCTGACCCTGCTTGAGTGGGGGGGGGCTGAACTAGATTATCTTCAGAGGTCCTTTCTGATTTCAGCCATTTTGTGATTCTAAAATATGTTACCTTAAAATTAGTGTCTGAAGTCAACTGGAAGAGACATTTTGGTTTTTCTGTAGCTAACCTGTTCCTTTTTAATCTTGTTTTGACTCATAGAAAAAGGCAAAGGAAACTTGCCACGTATTTCCCAAAATACTTTCCTGTGCATGGAAAAATGAAGGGAATAATACATTCAAAAATAAAAAATAGTGGTAAACCTATTTCTTAGTTGCAAACCTAGGAAATGGGCAGGATGCCTCAGAAGGAAATGGGTATTCCCAAATTGCCTCAATTTTGAAGGTGATACTTCGTGAAACAAACTTTTTTTTTTTCATCTTAGGATCTTACCTAACAATAAGGAAGCAACTGTTCCTGGGTGGTGGTAACAACAGTTGTTATCGAGGTAGCATCTAGTGTGAGGTTTCAGTTAAAGGCTCTGCTTTCAAATCTTGACTATATTCGTGATTTAGCACATGTTGCCCTACTGAGCTTGCTCATATGCATTTTTGAGGATCCCCAGGAACTGCCCTTCACGTTCCAATATACAGAAACTCAGAAACCAGTTGGTATTCTGAAATTAAAGTCATGGGAGGTGTACCTCGAAGCCATTTCTGGATGCATAAGTGTGCCAGCTCTGTCTGTGTTGCTCTTATGTAAAAGTGTAAGTGCTTGAGCAGCTGTAATTATTTTCCCTCCCCACGCACAGATATGGCTGATTTTCGAGAGGTGTTTGCCAAGGCGAAGCACATTGCCATTATCACAGGAGCTGGGGTCAGTGCGGAGAGTGGCGTTCCTACCTTCAGGGGGGCTGGAGGTTTCTGGAGAAAGTGGCAAGCCCAGGTAGGTACTGGTGGCCCCATGACTGTGCAGCTGTGCTTCTCTGTCCATCGGGTAGGTGAGTGTGGAAGGTCAGAAGCAGCTGAGGACCTGAGACAGTGGAAGTGCTCCCATAGCAGCTTGGCAGGGACAGAGCTCTCCCTACAACTGCCTCTGCAGCTCTTCCCAGTGACCTGGGAGTCTGTTTGGTGCAGCTGCAACTTCTTTTCTGTCATTTTATCAGTTGCTTGGGTAAAACAGCATTCTTGCAGGCAGCTCTGGGTCTTTCTACTGTCCTTGTTTTGTTGCTGCCTTGCAGTTCAGCTGTTTGCTCATCGTTTAATACCCTCAGGGTTTTTCCTACATTGTGGGGCCTTTCCTCTTTTAAACTCCTAAGAGTTTTACCAAACTAGCAAAGGAAGAACCAATGATAGTGACTAGTTGTTTTCTTTTAATCTTGGTGTCTCATAATACTTCTTAAAAATGCTTTAGGACTTTTTTGTTCTGTTTGGGGGCAGGTTCCTCACACTTTAACTCTTCCACAAGCTCTGTCTCTCTCACTGGAGTGATCTTGCCAACACTGGGAGCCACTGGGGTGGGAGAAAAGGTGGGAACAGACACTGAGGGTAGAGTGGTGCAGCTGCAAGCACCAAACTGTGCCAGCTGTACAGGTGCCTCGTGAGTCTCATCCTGGTTGGTGCCGCAGATGTTTCAAGCAACTGTTATGCCGTCAGTACTTGCTGCTCCAAACACTGCAATCACATTTGCCTTTTATGTAGTTTTTAATTACAACATTCCTGAAAGATTTGTTAAAGTTAAAAAGGAGTCAAAGAGGTGAGTTTTTCAAGGTGGTTTGAATCTAAAGATGAGCTGTTTCTTTCAAGTGACTAGCAATGCAAATAAAACCTGTGTGTGTATAAATGACTGGTCCTGCTGCAACAGAAACTTGCATTCACTGTTTTAATGTTAGCAGAACTGTGCTTTGAGATGCTAGACGGAGCTTACTTCCTGATTTTAGAAAAGATAAGGCAAAGTTAAAGTTGCTGTGAAAAGCAGAGATTCAATTTTACCAGCACATAAAAGACAAGACATTAGACTTTGGTTTTGACAATGTGTGTAATTTAGCTCATGTTACACTTAAAAATGCAGAAAAGAAATTCCTAGCAAAAGAAATATATCCACATTATGCTGTGTTTTATGGTTGCTGTGGAAAAGAGAGTTTTCGATGTCAAAAAATTGCGTGCATTGAAATATCTCTGTTTCCTTTGGGCTGCATTAAACTCCTGATAGTTTGGTAGGGCAGCACAGAATAAGGTCCAAGTGTACTGTGTAAGCCCACACACCACACTATTTCTGTAAGTTATTTTCTGATTTGATAAGACACCTTGACTTGTCATCCTCGTAAGGGATATTGATCTATATTCTTATCAACTGCACATGGTTATAAATACAGTAGCAGTGTAAGTGCCAGTGATCCAGCAGGCTTCATCTGGGGAAGGGGTTTTCTTGCCCTTTTTTTGTAGAGTGACTTGTTACATCTTTTCCAGGAGCTGGCCACTCCCGGGGCTTTTGCGCGAAACCCTTCCCGTGTGTGGGAATTTTACCACTACCGACGGGAAGTGATGTTGAGTAAACATCCAAATGCAGCACATATTGCCATTGCAGAGTGTGAAAAGCGTCTGAGCAAGCAAGGAAGGAGCGTTGTGGTCATTACTCAGAATATTGATGAGCTGCACAGGAAGGCAGGCACAAAGCACCTCTTAGAAATTCACGGTACGAGCTGGTTTACCTCTTTGCTACAGGCCAGAAAACCCAGGGTGGGCAGTGGGGAGAAGATAAAACAGGATAAGTACTGGGACAAAAGAAATTTGTCTTTAAAATTATAAGTTGCATAAAGTTATTTACAGTCACACCCTGTTCTCTTTTGAAAGCTGTTTCAGGTACTTCATATCCTCTTTATTTCTCATCTTTAGAATCTCAGAACCTCATCTTCCTGTTTTTAATGGATTTTTGGCAATAGACAGGAACTGGTTCTCCCTTCCCGCTTGCTCAGTTTTGCCTCAGGTCCACCTGAATACATCTGACTGTGACACTTGGCTGATTTCACTTTAGAAATGGGGAAAAAAATCCCCAAGGGCTCCCACTGTGTGGTAGTGGTGGTGCCAGACCAGTTCTCCTGCCAATAAAAGATGTATTGGCAAGACTGGCCTCACCAACCCTGGTAGTTTCCCTCTGTCCTGTTCTACCCTGTCCCCACCTGTGCAGTCCTTGGCTACAGGAGGACAAAGGATCTGGAAACAGATGAGATTCTCTAACCTTTCTCTCCTACACACAGTGGTACTCCCTGTCATTTTCCTGTAGTCAGTGGCATTCCTCACTCCCACCCTCTCTCCCACAAAGTGCCAGAGCAGAAGTCAGGTGCAGCACCTGGAGGTCACTGGGGCTTTTGGATCTGAGGAAATGTGCAAGTGTGGAGAGAAGGAGGGTGGGGAAGCCCTTCTCCACCCTTAGAGGTGTCCCACTCCTCTTTTCTCCACTCTGCAGGCCCTGCATGGAGTGGAAATCTCCCAGGACAAAGACCCATCCTGGCCCTCCAGCATTACGGTGCTTTTTAACTTGAGTATCACAAAAGGTTTAAATGGGATTTCCCACTGCTACTTTTGTGACTTGGACACAAGAAACCTGCACAAAATTTTTTGCAGTTGTGCATCCAAGGGTGAAGCCTTGAGTATAGTTTAATTTTGGTTATCTGTATTTTTTACAAAATGGAAACAATTTAAAACTCTTTGTAATATTGCTCATCTCTACAGCATGTTACTAATGCTACAAAAGTCTTGAGGTTGGGAGTTTTGCATGAAACAACATGGTGTTAATCTGTGTATTTCTGTTTTCTTTTTAAAGAAAATGTTTCTGATCTAATGGGAAAAGCAATAAGCAGAAATAATCTCCCTCAGTGATATTTTATATTATGATTTTTCTCCAAAATACTGTTACAGGACTGCGTATAACTCATGTCCTGAGGTAGAACAAGGTAATACATCATAGCTTAGTGGGACTGCTGCTGTTTTCACTGCGGCTTTTCAGCTGACAGTGAAAGTCTACCTTTGCTGGGCTGGGTGTATGATTAATGGTGATACTAGTCACCTTGGGTTGCTCAACAAAAGAGTGTGGGTATGTGCTGTGTAAACAGCATCTCGTTCATAATGCTGCTAGCTTTCAACATTTGGCTGTTACGTCTATGTAGTAAGTTACCCATCAGGTGTGGTCTTCAAAGTCAAATAAAGGCTGCCTGGGATAAACACAACTACTTGCTTGTACAGCCACACCTCAGAGCCATCGCTTCAGCCCTAATGTTTTCTCTTTGTGTGTTTCAGGTAGTTTATTTAAAACTCGGTGCACCAGCTGTGGAAACGTAGCTGCGAATTACAAGAGCCCCATATGCCCTGCGTTGGCCGGGAAAGGGTAATGTGTCTGCTTTGCAAACTCTCTGTGCTTTTTACTTTGTCTGCTGTTCAGTAGCAAAGGAGCCATTTTAAGAGCATATGGGAGTTCCAGCCAACCACCTCGTTTTACTTTAGTATTAATAATGCTTAAATTTTAAGCATTATTAAACATGAGGATACTGTTTGGTAACTCCAGTGAGCGCCTATGGTGCCATTAACTCCTGTAAATGACTGATTGTTAACCTCTAAGTCATGAGGTTAACATGATGTAACATTATACATGGTCAACATGATACATTATTAGAACAAATTAGAACAATTTCAGCTGATCTACAACTCTCATACTGGACATCAACTGATCGTGACAATGCTTCTTTACTCCCATCCTCTTCACTTTCAATTTTTTTTTTATTAAGTCAGATTCTTATTCCTTAAATTGAACTGTCATAGTCTTATACATGCATTTTCCTCTTCTGCATCTCTTGAGCACCTTGTAGCTTTTGACCTTCAACTTATCAGTAAGATTCTCCTGATTACAGATCTCAAAATACAGATGCGTGAAACAATCAGGATGAAAGCATCAGTTCCCAGTTCCCAGTATCCTTCAGTCTCCTTTTTCTAGCCATCTTCTTTCTTTCACCATTTAAAATGGAAGTGGGCAGGGGTATGGGCCAGGCATATGCTCACAGATTTCTAGTGGAGTTTTTTCCCTTTGCATTTCACCAGAGCTTTAGATAGCTACATAAATAATTGTTGTGCCTTTGACAGTCTTGAACAGTCTTGACAGTCACTCAGCTCTGGGATAATTCTGGACCAATGCCTGCCTGCCATGTGTGTGGTATTTTAGGGCTGCAGTAGGTGTTGAAGTTGGCTGGAGTTGCAAAGATTGCTTGATTGGGGAGCGTGCTTTAAAGAAAACTAAGTTTTTATTAATATATAAAGTGCACTTTTTATGGTTGGATATGTATTTCAATTTTGTAACTTCAGGGCTCCAGATCCTGAAACAGCAGATGCTGCGATTCCAGTTGAAGACCTTCCTCAGTATGTATGGACTGATTTGTTTTTTGCTGTTACCTCTTCATGCTTTGTGCATCTCAAAGGCTTGTATTACTGTTCACATTGTTTTGGAAGGACACAGAGACATTCCACAGGAGAGAAAGGTGTGGAACTTTGCCCCAGAGAACTGAGCCTAAAGTTACGGGGCACAGCTGCCAACAGGAGTGTGTACTAGAAGTCACCACGATGCCAAAGGCATTGCACATTTGTGTACTTGAGCACCAAGATGAAACATGCCTAAATTCATGGGGCTTGTAGTAAGTGAAGTAGTAGGAGAATTGCAGCAAAAAAAATGAGGGCTACAACAGTAAATGTTTTGTTACTTTGCAGGTGCCACCCACTGTTAGTCTGGAATACTGTGCTGGGGTACAGCCACTGCATAGTCCCTCGCAGGCATTAAATGTGCCACAGTGCTTTTTTATTCTGGCTGAAGCTTTACCTTAGCTAGTTGCAGATGCAAAAATCCACTGTATTTTTCATCTGGTCCCTAAGAAGAGGCTAACACGATGCTTCTGTTCTTTGGTTCACTTTGTCCTTAAAAACCTGTTAGCCAATTTGTTAAATGGAGGCCAAGGTTTTAATTTTCATGCATTTCAGGAGATGAGTAAGGGGAAGACACAGTTAAGTATCTGCATTGAAAAACTGTGCAGCAGCCTGTTCCATGTGACCAGGCAGCACGTGTGTAATTCCAACATGTGTAGTATGGAATCAGCCCAGCACATAGTAGGGGGAGGGTGCGGGGAGGGCTGTGAAAGAGAAGGGAGAGAGTGGTGGAAGGTAAGACATGCCCAAGTGAGTATGAAAACTGCTTTGACGTTTTGCAGCCTGCAAGGTCCACGTCGGTAGGGTAATGCTGTCCCTTGGTGATGTTTAAACAGGTGTGAGGAAGATGGCTGCAATGGGCTCCTGCGTCCCCACGTCGTGTGGTTTGGTGAAGCCCTGGATCCTGATGTTCTCACAGCAGTCGAGAAGGAGCTTGATATTTGTGACCTCTGCTTGGTAGTGAGTGGCACTTTCATTACCTGTCCTCTGAACCGGCAGGGAAGCCATGCTAAGGAGGTTGCACCTCCTTGGTAAAGCAGATGTATCTGTGCTTCTCTGAGGAGCTAAAAGCCCCTGAGGGACTCTCTAGTGTCAAGTGTAAAACATTAAAAGACCTTGAAGTTTGGACATATACAGAGACTGCTCAGAAATTAAGATACACAGGTGTTAGGGGTTAGCCAATATTGTTTAGCTGTTGAATTTCACACCCCCTCTACTCTGCTCTCGTGAGACCCTCACTTGGAATACTGCATACAGTTCTGGTGCCCCCAGTGTTAGAAGGACATGGAACTGTTGGACTGAGTCCAGAGGAGGGCCATGAAGATGATCCAGGGTGCTGAAGCACCTCTTCTATGAAGACAGGCTGAGAGGGCTGGAGAAGAGAAGGCTCTGGGAAGACTTTATAGGAGCCCAGAGTATTTGTAGGTGCCCAACCCCTGGAGGGGGCTCTGATCAACCTGGTCTAGCAAAAGGTGTTCCTGCCCATGGCAGGGGAATTCAAACTAGATGATCTTTAGGATCCTTTCCAACCCAAACCTTATTATAGATCTAATTTCTCAAACAGTGAAAAATACAATTATTTTGATGCTCAGTCTAAAAGAAAGGAAGTGACTAAATGTTGTAAGAAGGTAGGTAGCTGTTACCCTGTGCTGCCCTTTTTGTGAAGTAGTTTACATGCACCATGTAGGTTCCAGATCCCTGAGCAAAACACTTGCTCAGAATATTGTGTTCTCTTTATTGAATAATCTCAACACAAGGAATGTCTTGGGGTTTTTTTCCCTGGAGACAAAGTTTTGTTTCTGGGATTATTTTTTTTCGTCTAGAGTTCTAATGCACAAACAAACTTCTTTGGGCTGTATCAGAGAAACAATTCCTGATTGTTATGCTATGTTAAATAGTTACATATGCAGTAACACTGATTGGAGATACTGGTTTGGTTTAATTTCTGTAGGGATCTTCCATGCTTTAGTGGCTTTTGCACATAGAGTGTTCTAAGAAGGACCCTCACCCAAGGGGTTGAGTTGGTTTTGTCTGTTTTAACCACTGTCCTGCTACACTTGTGATTTGTTTCCCTGTCCCTGCAGGTCGGGACCTCCTCCGTGGTTTATCCTGCAGCCATGTTTGCCCCTCAGGTCTCCGCCAGAGGAGTGCCAGTCGCAGAATTTAACATGGAAGCTACTCCTGCCACAAACAGATTCAGGTGAAGCTGTTCAAAGTAGCTGCCTTTAGGCCCCTCCATCTTCATTGTCTTTTGCATCCAACTGCTAAAATGCTGGTTTTAGGCAAATATGGTATAGTTTTCTGCCCAACGCTTAAGAAATATTAATTTATTTTAATAAGTAAGAACAGATGATAGTTTTTTCATGGTGGAATTAAGTTTTACTAAAGACACAACTGCGGTTTCCTAAGTGTGGGGGTGAAGTCTGTCCCTAAGCCCCAGAAGTCCTACAACCCTCTCCCCTCTTCCCTCCTCTCCCCCCCTGCCAGAGGTGCTCGGGCGCTGCCAGATAAGGAAGCAGCAAAAAGCAGGATGCGCTGGTGGCTGCCCGCGCCTAAAACCGGCCGCTCTCGCTCTCCAGGTTTCACTTCCCGGGCCTCCTGCGGGACTACGCTGCCGCCGGCGCTGCACGACACGAGACGAGATCATCTCCTGAGCTCAGGAGCGCCCGACGGACCAAGCGCGGAGGCACGGCCGGGCGGGAGGAGCGGCGGCGAGAGGAGGCGCGGTCTCGCCGGACGCGTCCTCACGGCAATAAAGGGGGTCGGGACGCCGCCAGCCGCCACTTCCCGGTGTCCTGTGTCTGTCGGCCCGCGCCCGGGGGCGGGGCACGGGCACGCAGCGGGTTCCCTGCGCGCACGGCATTCCCCGGCGGAAGGCGGGAGCGGTTCCGTGGGCGGCGGCGCAGGACGTGGGATGGTGCGGCGAGGAAGCGGCCGCCTGCGGGCAGGCGCAGGGCCTCCCGCCGCTCTGCCCACCCGGCCTCCTCCTCGGAGGACGAGGCGGACGAGGCCCCGGAGCAGGTGTCCTTCGGCGTGGCGAGGGAGGCGGCGAGGCTGAGAGGAAGCTCGTGGGGGAGGCGGCCCGGAGGTGCGGACACACACGCGGACCCGGAACGACCATTCTCGGGCACTTCACCCCTCTTGTCCCGTGCTCCCTCTTCGCCCCTTTTACTCCCCCCTTACTACCCCTGCTCTCCTCTTACGGCTCTCCTTACCGTGCTCTGGTCCTCCCTTTATTCCCCTCTTATCCTCCCCAACACCCCCTTACCCTCCTTCTAACTCCCTTCACCTGTCTTACTCTGCCATCCCCTCTCTTACCCTGCCTTCACCCCTTACCCCTCGTTATCCCCCCCTTATTCCCCTTCACCTTTCTTGCCGTCCTCCCTTATTCCACCTTCCCCCCGTTATTCCCCCCTTCTCCCCATCTTATTCCCTTCCTTCCTCCCCCCCTTTATGCCTCTCCTACTCCGCAGCCGTGCTGACGGCGCCTCCCGCCTCCCCGCAGGCACCGGGAGCTGCTGAAGGAGAAGCGGCGGCGGCACCAGGAGCTGTTCGCGGAGCAGAAGGTACAGCGCCGTCCCCCCACCCGCTCGCACCTGGCTCCGGGCAGGCAGTGGGTGAATGCCCGCCTGACTCCCCTCTCCCCCGCAGAAGCGGAGGCTGCTGCCCGAGGCCGTGCTGCAGGAGCTGCAGGAACTGCAGGATGTGGCCGCCACCCCTGCGCCGCCCGAAGGGTGAGGGGGTGTGGGGGGATCTGGGGTGTCTCGGTGGAAGCTGCCCAGCCGGGTCCTGGCATTGGGAGGCCGGGCTTGAAACGGGAGTGGACGAAGTGAGTGTGAATTGGAAGAGTAACCTGTTGCTTTTTCCTTGCTCCCCAGACCTGCTGAGCAGGCTCCGGCAGATGACCAAGGTATGCTACAGCTCACTTTGCTAGCGTGGAGTGCTTCTGATATCTCAGGAGTTCATTTCTGTGCCAGAGCTGCAATGGGGAGTGCCCTGGTGAAAGTCTGAAACGTGGACAGACTCTCTTTTCCCAAGGGAAAATCTAAAGACACATTTAATCTAATTCTTGGGCCTTTTACAGAAGTTGCTTGCTGTACAGTGATTTCAGTTAAAATAGCCTGAGGTGTTTAAGGAAATCTTGAGCAGGTGTTATAGCTGAAAAAGCAAGGATTACCAGAGGTGGGTTAATATTCAGCACTTGTGTAAATTATAAAGGCTATTCCTGGATAGAGTTGTTAAATCATCTTGATACTTTACGCATCAAACTATAATTTAATAGCATCTGTAAAATATGAAATAACTTTTTTTTCAAATTCAGAACTACAGAGTCAAGAGTCAAGAATGTTTATCACTGCTGTTCTCATCTGTACTTCAAAGTACTTCACAAAACCCCTTTTATTTAAACAATTCTCTCATCCAGACCTCACCTAATTATATTGCTGGATGGTGTAACTGCTACTTTTTCTTCCTTTTATTTAAAAAAGATCTATTGGCATAACAAAGAGATGAGCTGAGAACTAAGTGAGACTGAAGCTGAGGCTGGACTCCCATTTGTGGGTTACCTGTAGCTGTTGTGTTGCACTGAATTTTTGTCCTATAATGAATCCCATTTTGTTGATGCCAAGGAAGAGGAAAGCTGGCTAGCAGCCACCAACTTTGGGTTGCTCCCTTGAGGCATGTTTCTTCCCTTCCTTCTCACAGCCCTTCTTACTACTCAGTGCTTCTGAAAAATGCTTGTTGTTTAATTCCTGTTCCTCTTATCAGTTTTGATTCATAATGTTTGGGAAATTTTGTTTTAAAGTTACTTCAGGTGAAGAACTTGAAGATGAGGGTGAGAAAGAGAAACAAGTCCAGGCCCAAGGGCAAGGCCAAGCCAAAATGCAGGTGAAGAAAGGCAAGGCACGCAAGGGTGCCAGGTAGGAGGAGGAAGAGATGATCCAGGGTGTCTGCCCCATGTGGCTGCTTTTGCCTGGGGGATGGGGCATTGCAGCAGCTGTTCTGTCACTGCATGGTTGTACCCTCTTCTGCACTTCATGTTTCCCCTGCTCTTCCTCTTACTGAAAGCATAATTATGTGCTATAAGCATCTTTAATATCTTCTGTTACCGCATGCTTATGTAGAATCATAGAATGGATTGGATTGGAAGGGACCTTACTTAAAGATCACTTACTGCCAACTCCCCCTGCCATGGGTAGCAACACTTTCCTCTTAGGCCAGGTTGCTCAGAGCTCCATCCAACCTGGCTTGAACACCTTCAGAGATTGGACATTCACAGATTCTCTGGGCAGGGCAACCTGTTCCAGTGCCTCACCACCCTCACAGTAAAGAGATTTTTTCCTAATATCTAATCTAAACCTACTCTCTTTTAGTTTGAAGCCATTCCCCCTTGTCCTGTCACTACATGCCCTTGTAAAAAGTCCCTCTCATCTTTCTTGTAGGCTCTCTTCAGTTACTGGGAGGTTGCAATTAGGCTGCCCTAAAGCCTTCTCTTTTCCAAGCTGAACATCCCCAATTCTCTCAACCTTAATGTGTGCATGCACATATATATATATAACAAAATCTATAATATAAATAATTTTTATATGTTAGGTATATATAACTGCTATGAGATCATGGGGCAGTCATAAGCACAGCAGTACGCACTGTGTTACGTGCTGCTACAAGTGGGGTGGTTGAGCACTGAATTCCTGCATTTTAATCTTTTTTTCTTTTTCCTCTTTATTTCTTTGTCACTGATGTCCCTAGAGAGGAATTGCACTGGCTTCTGGGAGAACTAGTTCAAGACTCCCAAGGAATGACTTGGGGCACACAAAAGCATATAACAACAGCTTCAGAGTTTTGGTCCCATTTTTAATTTTTTTTAATACTGCCACCAAGCTCATCTGAGCATCAGAAACCAGCAACTGCTGCAGTTGTGCTCAAGTAGCAAAGCTTGACGCTAATGTGTGTTGTTCTGGGTTCTGTAACCATGGTAAAGGGATTTACATCTGTCTTTTTAACTAGGTCAAAAGGAAACTACGCAGCTGTGTGCTTAAAAGATCAGAGTTTAACAGGCCTCCACCAACAGCTCGCCAAAGACTTTCTAAATGCTCAGCTCTATGGGCCACACACCAACCGGGTACAGGGTAAGCAGTTTTGGTTAGGCAGGTCTACATCTAGTCTTGTCTGGCTTAAACTTGGTAATTAACACTCATTTTCATTTCAGCAAATGAATTTTTTTCGCTTGCAAACAAGAAAGACCCAGTTAAAAAAGCTGCAGTTCAGTTTGTGGACAAATCTTGGGGTGAGTATAAAAAGTCAAAGTGGGTGCTACTTTTGCATATGTGGTTAAAAGTACACTTGAGTAAAACCAGTGTTCCTGTGTTAGAGGCCTGCAGCTTGTGACCCTCTAACCAAAGATCATAAGGGAAGGGCAGCACAGCATTACAGCCTCAGTGGGTGTTGTGAGCATGCCCCTGGAGAGGGTGTGAGAGACACAGACAACTTGGAAAAAAACTGCCTCATTTTTGGTACATTAAGAAAGCACATTAAGAAAACTGCTGTTTCAGCCTCCAGCCTCTGAGCTGTTCGAAGGTGTTCCAGGTATGTGTAAAACCTAAAAGCAGAGGGATATCAAATTCCCAGAACTTCTGTGTGAGCACAGAGAAATAGCCCCTGTTGGGGACAGACTCACACCCACACAGTCTGTGAGGCTCTCAAACACCAGAGACAAAAGTTACTGATCGTTAAAGCATGCAGGATCTGCTTTTCACTTGTGCTCCATCACTGAAAGCACCGCTGTCCCTGCATCCCCCTTCTGAAGGAGCGTGGTGCAGGCTGGTACTCCTGGCCAGTTGAAAGCACCTGGTGTATGTAAAATACCATAGGAAGTTTATCAGCTTTCCAGTCAGTTATTCTGTTCTGAAATGCTGCAGCAGTCACTGGATTGCTGCTTCTACAGCAGAGGGGCAACTAACTAACAGCTATTTATTTTTTTCTTAAGGGCAAGAAAAAAAGGAAAAAGCAGCAAGGTTTAAGAAACGTTGGATCGCAACGCAGACTAAAAATTGAGTCTGAAGACAGCTTTTTCAGAAGATGATATTAAGGACTTTTACTGAAGGTTAATCTCTCAAAACAACACTTTTTTTTTTTCCCCATTTCATCATCACTTTGCTTTCAGCTCCACCTACCAGAAGGCACTGACCTTCACCAAGCTGTGCCTGATCAGACTTTCCTGTTCTCTCCCCCTTTCAGAAGTTCTTGGGGAAGCTACAAATCGACATGAGCAGGGCAGTGTTGTAGAACAGCTGGTGTTAGGACCAGGCTTGTTGAGCTGCCTCTGTGAGGCAATGCCTTTGCAGAGAATAAAGATGAGCCATGTTGTACTTACTGTTGCGGATGCTGCATTTCTTACAGCAGCTTCAGTTACTTGCATCTCTAAAGGGAAGTCTGTACCCTAATAGCAGAATCACTAAGTCAGCTCACACAGCAGGACACTTACTTCCCTCAAGCCTGATGGTTACTTTCAAGCAGTAAAGGAAAATCCCTTACTGCTTGAATAAGATTCTGTCAGTGCATGGACGTGACCCCCCCTGGCTAGAGCCACATTCACGGGTCTATGTAAGAATTGCTGTTCTAGGAGGGAACTCTAGAACCAAGACAATGTAGCATACAACTCCATGCTACCATGTATGTAGAAGTAAGTTTTTAATGGCTGGTTAATTATGATATCACTACATTTTATTGCAATATAGTACTATTTAAGCACTTTTAAAAATGCAAGGTGTACAAAGATTAAATTAAGACTGTAAATTGACTAAATATTTGGTTTTTATATAAATAGGTCATAACCACACTGTGTTGACATGTAATACTGTTATAATACAACAGTTAAACTGGTGAGCCTACACAACAGAAGCTGTCTGTAGTTAAACAAGGAAACAAAGTTGAAAAGACCATGTTAAAACAAAAAACTACTAAGATCAACAGGTTGGGATTGTAAGTAGCAACAAACATATTCACTCAGCTCCTGAGTAATTCAAGTTTTACAGTACACATTAAAAAATATCATTTCTTCCCATCAACACTATATATCCAAACCATTTGCATTTTGCAAATTACACTGATTGAACTATGTAACAATGGGGGTGGAGGTTGGCAAGTCATCCTGCTTGACATTTACATCACCCACATGCTAATACATCCATGTTTTCTAAGTCTTCCGTCCCACCACAAGGTAGCAGGATTTTTGGTTTGTTTTGGACAATCGTTTAAAGGATTGGTACTTGTCAATTTGGATGTCTGACGTTACCAGTGATATTTTCAACTCTTAGTTGTCTAAGAGGTTTAAAGATGGAAATTTTCTCCTAACACTAAGTTAGAAATCATTTGCATCATGCTGTAAACTAGGAAGCAACATAAAGCGACAGACTTGTCCTTAGTACATAATTAAAATTCCAAATTCCAGTCAGCAGAGCTGGTCTACTTTCCATGTTGAATATGCCACAACACCTTTCAGACCTTCAAATGCATAGCTAGTGTAGGTAGTCTTCCACTGTGGCGAACGCACAGGATCCAATGCCTGACCGAGCCATCAATCCTAGACACTGTGATGCCTGTCCCATGGCCAGGGCAAGCGGTGGTTGCTTTGGCAGATTGTGAGTCTCTGGAAAAGAATCACAGTGGCAGTTAAAATACCTGATTAATTTCATAGCAATACACTGAAACCTTGATATTTAAGCTTGCTTCAATCACTCATTTCAAAATTCCTGTGTTTACTTTCAAAGTTTGTTGCTCCTCCACTGTCTGGCTCTAAGAGCAAAGTGACATTTTCAAATTCCCTGGATAAGCACCATTATTGAACAGGCCCATTTTTGGGCTGAACAATAAAAACAGACAAGCACCTGTTACATTAAAGTGCCCCCCAAAACTACCCCTGTCTTCCTGAAAGAGCGTATCCTAACATTACTATTCTTCATCACTCACTCAGTGAGTGTGATGCGCGGTGAGCAGTAGGGTCATTGTGTGGGACGAGAGAAAGGCACTGCCCACCACACGTGGCAGCCTCCAGGCCATACCTACCTAGTATTGCACTATTAAGTACAGAGCACACTGGTTCTCTTTGTATTGGGTCAAGCTGATTTCCAACAGGGCTGCTCCAGGGATCGGAATACGCGAGTAAACTGAATGCATCCTGTGGGAAGATGATTTTTATTACATTTCACAGCTACATGCTACTAGTGAAAACAAGGACTATTCACTTATTTTGATTCAGTATCATGAAAGTAACTGTCAGTGCCTATCAGTACAAAAGGATTAAAAAATTGTGACAGGGCTTGTTCCCCTTGGAGCAAGCAGTGTTCTTCCCAACAGCAAGACAAAAGGTAGCGGTATTTTAGTAAGTGATGGAGTAAGAGAAAACAGACTGAAAACTGCATGGAGTCTTTGGCTGGAGAATTCTTTTCCAGAGCAGTCTCAAATCAAGGTAAACTAATTAGCATGCAGAGTACTAAAGAGACCACATTTTGGGCATCTCTACCAATCCTCATGTGGTTCATTTATCATTAGAGCCCAAAGCAGCACTTTGATTCAAGAGGCCAAGTTACATGGTCAGAAATGAGAGTAAGGAAAGTGCTAAATTAATTTCTGGGTTCAATTGTACTACAGCACAAAATTATCTTCCCTGTGCATGTGCTACACAGACAAGACAGGAGACAGTGCTACACCACGGCTGACCAGAATACTGCTCTCAGACAGACACACACATACGCAAAAAAAATGAGAGAAGTTAAAGCAGAACAGAATTCCAGCACCACATGCTGTGGGAAGTTCCTGCTGGGCAGCACAGTTATTCACCTTAGCACCACAGTTTCAAGATTAAAAATACCTTGAGCATTTTCTTATTCACTGTGTTTTTGCCACATTCTCTTCTTAGTTGCTCACTCATTGCTTGCAATTCTCTTCCAAAATGGATCATCCTTTCAATGGCTGCTTGGCTGCCACCACAGAGCTGACGTCTTAACTGACTTGAATCTACTTCTGCAAAAACGATATCGTCATCATCACCACTAATAGAGCTGAAAGTAACAACCTGTGGATCTACAGAATCTGCACTGATTTCACTCAAAAAAACCATCTGCCTTCTCAGAGAGACCTTGGCACCATATACTTCTGTACTGAGCACTGCTAAATTGCTCATTTATAAACATTTAAGAGACTTCATTAACTAACAGCAGAGGCTGTTGACATGTGCTGTTTATTTTGCAATGATTAATTTAAAACTAACTAGACTATAAACCAAATTTTATCCTAAAATTTTACGGGAGTTTAAAAAACAACAATAAAAATCCACACAGTTCTACTTTTTTAATTCTCTGGTATTGCACTTCTAAAGATGTGCCAAATCCGGAACTGCTAAAAGAGGGTAAAAACCCCTGAACTTCCTGAACAGCCATGATGGAGTCTGCTACAAGACAATCATTTAGACTGTTCATACTCCTTGTAGAATATACTATCTTAATAATTCAGACATTTCAGGCTTCTTTTGTAATCAAGCAGAACATTACCATTGATTTCTTTACTGTTTGCTACAACATTCCCCAACACTAGTGATTTTAAAAAATATTGATGCAAATTATGAATAGTAAATCAATCCTTGGCTTCTCTGAAAGTTCTGTCCTTTTAAAATTTACAATTAAAGCAACATATTAAAGAAAAGGCATTTATCCGTTCCTTGCCTTTTTTTATCAATGGAAGTTTTAAATGTGCATTTTGAGGTACACTTCAATTACAAAACTATTCTTCTTTCTGACTTTACACCGCTATCTAGTGATGTATTCTGACTACTATTTCAAACAAGGATTTTTAACTGGCCACCTTTTTTTTTTCCTTAGATGTAGGCATAAAACCTCTGGAAAATACTTGCCTACTGGACATTACATACACAGCACTAAGGAGAATATATAAACATTTCAAAAAGTGAAAAACCACCAAACTCAGACTGGGGGCAGTAAACAGTGTAGGTGGAGGAGCCACATTTCTTTTTTAAAAAGGTGAAGCACCCACAAGTCTTCAAGTAGTGGTGCAGCTAATCCAGGACATCAGTTTCCAAAGGCAGAAAAAAAACTATGTTACAAAAAGCACAAACAACTCTGTGCCCTGTGCAGCCGCTGCATGTCTGTCACAAGTCTCCGAGGAAAAGGCTCCAAGAGAGTAAAGAAGTATTTTGGTTGTTCTGTCATGGAAATGAGGGCCCTGTTTTTATCTAGCTCCAGAGCATAATGCAAGGAAAACAGCCTGGCAACTTGTATCTCCCTGCTTCATGGCTGTACCAGAATTACATTTGCTGTTCAACAGTTACCTGGTATTTACCAGCAAAGCTGCAGGATGAGCAACACACTTGCTCCTGGAACTGTGAAGCAGTCACAGACCTCTGTATGTGCTTGACCAGACTGCTGCATTCTGGAAGTCTCGAGTTTCACATTTCATTTAAACTACCTATTAACTGATGTCTGGTTAAATCAATTGTTTGAAAACCTAGTTCTGCAGCTGCACAAAGGGCAATCAGAGAGGATTTAAATATTCATTTGTCATCAATGTCAACAGGTATGACTGAGTATAAAGCAAGTTAAGTAAAACAGAGGTAATTTTTAGACCACAACTATACAAGCAGTAATTTTTTAGTGGAAAAAATGAAAAAATTATTTTAATTTTTTTCTACATTTCCCAAATATAGCGGTTTCCTTGAGCATTAAATATTAGCACTTTGCATTCTTCAATATAAAGATTTAGAATTTCTACACTTACTGTGAAGCACAAAGATGCCATGAGAACCGTGAATGGGAAGAGGGAGAAACAATGTGCCAACCCAAAGCCAGGGATGCTACACAACAGGGTGCTTCTTCTTAAAGGTACTTCCTTAGAAATTAATGCTAGTTTCAATAGCCACAAGTTACTTATTTTCCTTATTCTCACACTGATACTGGACCACCTAAATCAGTGGTTATAAGATTTACATCTTGTAACAGCAAAACAAACAAACAAAAAATTAAGATTTGAGCTAATAACCCTAATTTTCAAGTTGGGAAGCATTGCAAGTAAAAACATAACCTTGTTGCCATCACTTAATAAAAATGTAAGAAATATCACTGCAGACCCATTTCTGTGTCACATTCTTCCATTTCGTGATCATGTTTAGAACTACCATTTAGGAAGCCATTGGACGAAGTCTCAGCAACCCCATTGGAGTAGTGATCTGTTTCCATGTCTACATCATTGCTGAAAAAAGAGTAATAAATACAAGTTTTACTCATATTTAAGTACCTAGATTATATTCACAACTTCATCACAGTACTTCCTCATCTTGGCTACTGAAAAGCTGCCTTAAATATTACCAAGTTAGACCACAGTTTCTTCCATAGCAACTGGTGGTACCAGAGCACCATGGAAATTGTAAGGCTGTCTCAACTAATGTTAACATTCGGTAAAATAGTACTTTCAGATGCTGAAAAATTAAATACGTCCCCTATTATTCAGGAGTAAGGAATAACACTTTCTAGATACACACAAAAAATTTTTTACCTTGTTTATATATCTTTATATACACAGAGATGGAGAAAATGCATTGTGAAAATATATTATTACCACTTTTTTTTAAATATAGTTAAGTCTATATACAGCCTACTTTGAAAATGTATTTAGGTAACTAATTCTTTCGAAAATGCCTTGATTTCTTATTTATTCTCAGTGGAATGACAGGGGAAAAACAAAAAAAAGAAAACCCTAAAGCAAATGCTGAGTAAACCAAAACACTGAAGAGATACTCAGAGGCAAATTCAAAGCATTCAATTCCTCACCATACTTTGCTCACAGCAGGTCACAGAAGTGCTTTCAGAAAATGCCAGTACAGTTTTGGGGACTGAGCTTTGCTGACAGTTGCATCCTAAACTGTTCTATTTTGTTATGGAGAATAACAACCTAAAACCTCTGTCAAGACCACATATATCAAATTTAGAAGTTTAATATCTTGCCTCAAAGCAACCAAAAATACTCAAGTTTCCTTTGAGGAAAGAAACCAAAAGGCCTTTCCAACTGAGCAATATCACAGCCAAGGAACTGTCTTCCTCCTGTGAAAAATCTCCAAGTTGCCTGGACACTGCCAGGCTTTTTGGCAGAGGCAATGCTGATGCAAACAGAAATCATGAAGTTAAAAAGTAAATTGTTACTCTTACTTTTTTACCCCAATTATCACTATCCAATTGAAATACTTTTGGTTATCACCACTGCATCATTACACCCTACATGGTAGTTTTGGGAATCCATTTTGGACAACGCAGCCAAGTACTGTTGCATTTCACATCAAATTAGGTTCTGCTGCATCAACGCAACCCAGAGTTACTGGTGATGAATAACCATATTAAACCTGGTTAATAAATTTATTTTCATTCTCTGAATTGAATGTGACAGTGATTGGAATATACAAACAAAAGGAAGTCCACATTTCATATGCATCTCAATGTTTACTTTGCAGATAGTAGCACAAATGGAGAGTATCTGGGAAACTTTTCATTACCTACATGCAACAAACTTAAATCAATGTCAGTGGCTTAAATTAAAATCCCAAATGCCAGAAAGCTAGTTAACCTTCACTGTACAACTTCAAAACTGACCATAAATAGCTATAAGCCAGATAATTTATTTTTGTCCATTGCATTTCTTTAACCCAAGAGGAGAAAACAGCCTATTAAGCTTGAGTCATCAAAATAACACAAAAGCACACCAGAGTGATCACAAGCTGTTGGCCCCTTACACTATGTGTTTCAAATGTCCTTGAGGAAAAAAAAAAAATGACATCAAATTCCACTGAAAATTCTTCCCTGTAATGCAAGCACATGGACAACACAAGTCTTAATATAAGTTAGAAGCATCTGAAGTTTATTCACCTGGAATAGCTGTTAACCTGCTGTGATCTTGATACATTTATGTTGTTTAGCTCTGGTACATTCAAGCTGGTGGTCGTGTGTTTACTGTGACAGTAAGACTGATGTGCTTTATTTGATATTACTCCATTACTGCAACTACTTTCAAACCCTGAAAGAAAGTTTTAACAATTATAACCATCTACAAACTTATTTGTAAGTACCAATTTATAATAGTGAAATAAGTAGAGCATAATTGTTCCTGGTCAGTAAACGCTAGATTTGCTAAACTAACCCAAATACTTTGCCTCCATGTTTCAGGAACCTTTAAATTTTCTACAGTGCAGAAGTTAAGCATTATTATATATAACATATTATATATATATATATATACATTACATATTATTAATATTATTATATATAACAATTACGAACATAGACATGAGAATGTTTTTCAGTTGTACTAATACACCAGTAAAGTAGAAAACTGCACCAAAACAGAATAACTTCTTTTAGAACTGATGCATTGTTTCTGAAAGATCCAAAAATCTTTTCTAGGTCACTGTAGTCATCATGAATGGAAGCAAACATGCACCTTACTAATTGTAATCACAGAATTCTTTTGATAAATGTGCAGTAGAATTTGATGCTGAATATCTTGCATGTTGCTATACAACCTCCCTCCTTCACCACGTAACATTTTACTGTTAATATTGTGCTTTACTAAATAAAATTAGACGATGCTGTGAAATAACAATATCTGGTTAAAATCTCTTCTGACCCTTGCAAAATAAGATAAAAAACTATTAATTGAAGCAAATATTGAACCAGGAGCTCCCTAGTATCTTCTAATACAGAAGCAAGTCACAGAAAGGGCTTATTATTAAGAAAACAGCTGCTACCATTTAGGAAATCCCAAACCTCAATTCTAATAATACATTCATCAACTTGCTTATTAAGGGGTGCCTCTATTTTCAAAATTAGAAAACTTAGAAGTACTTTCATAGAATCATAGAATCAACCAGGTTGGAAAGGACCTCTGAGATCATCGAGTCCAACCCTTGATCCACTACCACTGTGGCTACTAGACCATGGCACTAAGTGCCACATCCAGTCTCATCTTCGGGATGGAGAATCCACCACTTCCCTGAGCAGCCCATTCCAATGCCTGGTTACCCTCTCTGTAAAGAATTTCTTCCTAGTATCTAACATAAACCTCCCCTGGCAGAGCTTAAGACCATGCCCTCTTGTCTTACTGAGAGCTGCCTGGGAAAAGAGACCAACCCCCACCTGGCTACAACCTCCTTTCTACAATACATCCAAATAACCACCTGAAGAACAACGAGAAAATCTGAGTGGATCTCCACTGACACATGTGATGGCATTCCCTTGACACAGAGGGAAGAAGAGTGAAGTTGCTGTCCCTTCCAAGGGCAGCAGTTATTCTGGTGGCCAGGCTACACTGGCTTCCCGTTCCATCCCAGAGAGAGAAAAGTAAGTTAAATAAAGCACACCCAATCAGCTCCAGTATGGATTTCGAAAGTAAACAGAAGTGAAAGCGGATGGTCTCTGCTATCTTAAGTCTTGTCTTCAAGGATGACACGTTCACGTACTATTTTAACATGCTCAACTTCTTCTCTGTAGTGGTGCTCTGGAAGGCACAAGGATCTCCTCACTGGCAGCCTCAAACATTCATGGCTTCCCACTGAAGATTCCGATTACCTAAATACTCAGAGAACTGTTTCAATTGTTCAGGCTGAAATGTGGCTGCCAGCAGAAAGTCTTTTCCCTACTCCACCACCGAGCTTTCAGTGTTTCCTACATAAGCGCAGATGTTCCCAATTCTCCATCAACACCATAGGAAAGGTCTCATATACACCACTTACTGGATTTAAACCACCCTGCCTAAGCCATAAATTATCATCAAAAGGAAAACAGAAATTTTTTATCAGAACCTTTCATCTCCCAGAGAGAAGCCTTTCTTAGAAATTGGTGACAACCTGCTTTGCAAACCCATAGTAAAAACAACAGCACATGCAAAAAACATATGATGAAACCTTCACTTTGCCCAGTGACTGAAAATCACATATTTTAATCACTAAAATTATACTGTTATACAAAGCATTCAGTATAAAATCTTAAGTAAAACAAACAGGTGTGGTATTTCCAAATCTATGTGGTACATCCTCCACGTCAACTTACCAGTAAAGTGTGTGCTGCTCCCTTTGCCTGTTGCCAAATTGTGAATATTCATTCCATGGCTGGGACTCATGCTAGGACTACTGAATGATCGTGGGCTAACAGGGTAACTATCTTGAGATTTTGGACTGTGGCCTCCCAAACACCGCACTTCACTGTCCGTACCATTCACCATCTCTATAAACTGGCGCACCCTAAACAAAAGGCAGAAAGTTAAGCTAATAAAACAATTTACACATTTCAAATTACCAATGATAGCAATGATTTCATTTTAGTGTTAAGTACAGAACAAGACTGACTCAACAAAATGCTGGATGTCAGTAACCCAATCGTCAATGAGCTTTGGAGTATTCCACCAAAAATAAGCAATTGCAAATTTGTGAGGGAGGAGAACAGGAATATTATCCTTCAAGGACAGACTTTGTCAGCAAATCGTCAAGGTTTAGAGAATTAAACTATATTTTCTTAACTGTTTTGTTTTATTGGCAGGGGCGAGGTTATTTCTTGAGAAAGATACGTTGGTATGTTGTTGTCTGTCATTTCTCTCAAAGTAAATGAGAATATAGTTTGACTGTCTGAAATAGCAAAGGGTAATAACTCTTAACATTAAACATTTGCACTAGAAAACAGTTTGAAAAACAAGCTCGTATACAAACCTTCCCTTTAGAGGCTGTTGCTCTTTGTCAATTGCATTTTAGATAAGAAGGTTTTAGTATGGACTTTAAGAAAGCTCAGAACTACGGCTTTATGCTTCAATAACAAAATTGAACGACCAAATTTAAAAATTTAGAACAACAGATTGAGAAAAAGGTAACATACAACTGACGTTATCAAGTGAAGTGTTTCATCAAAATGTTCACATTTTGTGAATTCTGTGATAAGTCTGGAGTACTATATCACGTGAATTCTGTTCAGCACTTGAGCATGACAGACTTCAAACACATTCCAAGTTACTTAACTGAACATAAAACTAAAGTGCTTTGTTCTTACAGGAGATAACAGATTTTTTCGACATTCAAACACTGCAATGTGATACAAAATTCTGGAGGAACAGCCCAGCTGGCAAGTAAAAATGCCAGAATGAAGGTAACTATCGTGTGCCTGGGAAGCCAAGAGAACTCTTTGGGATTATGGAATTTCCACAGTTTTAGCCAGAGGTTTCTAGTAAAGTGACATGGAATGAAACACCTCATTTAAACTGATCTTTAAAGTCAGTCACCCCTTTGGAGGAACAGACTAATGTATGCCAACAGGATTCTTAATCTTCTTGAATGTGATACTGTATCACTTTTCATTTTAAGTTTTACTTGACACCCAAATGAATTAAAATTGATTTAAAAAACTACAAAACTTAGTTCTATAGAACAGGTCTACAGGGAGATGTGAATTATGCTGCAAACCAGGAGCTTGATGACAAAACCTAGTTAAACATGTAGCAAATAAGAAGAGCATAAAAAAGTGAAATATACACATTTTCTAAAAAGCGCTGCTTAACTTTGTTTAAATTTCTGTGAAAGCTTTAAATGAGTAACTGTCTTGACTCAGAAGGTACTGTGCCATCTATAAACACACATCTGTATAATTTGAAGACTCACTTTAATGCAAATAAGAGATTAGGATTTCTTTCTAGTAAACTTGGATACAACTGTTGTGTTGTTTCAATGGCTTCTCCCATTCTTCCTGCTAAAACCAATTTCTGAATTCCTGTTCACCAAAAAACAAATAAGAGATTAGGATTTTTTTCTAGTAAACTTGGATACAGCTGTTATGTTGTTTCAATGGGTTCTCCATTCATCCTGCCAAAACCAATTTCTGAATTTCTGTTCACCAAAACCAACATCAGTTAAATGGACAGCTTATGGATTAATACACGTACATTAATGATTAAAAGACACTGCAACCATCAATCAACAAGATTTTTTTTTTCTCTTAGAAAAAAATAGTGTAAAGAAAGATCATGCTTCCTTAAAACGTTCAAAAGGAAAATTTAAGAACTGCACTCCACCTACATATATCTAAATGAGAACTCAGTATATTTATTGCCAGCATCTAACTGCTTTGTAGTCAGATTGTGCATTTAGAGCTAGAATAAGACTACAGACACTCTCTACAATTTACTTCTCATTTTCACAACTTTATAAATAAGCACATACCAAACTATTGTCACTCAAAAACATCCAAATTGCATCCCACTCCCACAGGTTCAGTTTTGACTGAGAAAAACAAAAATTTAGTCTCTCTCACCTACAACACATACTTCCAGTCAGGTTACAGTTGAGTAAAGCTTTTCACAACAGTCCCTGCTTTAGTGGATACTTCTGTGGCTGTAACTTAGCACAAGTTGCAAACAGTCTCACCATTCTATCCACTGACAGAGAAACTCATCCAAATGAAAAACGGCCCAACAAATGGGATATTTTACAACCAGAGTAGTTTCCCCATGTGGTATGTCATGCAGTAACACAACTGCTTATGTTCATAGAGGAGAGATTTAAATGGATGAGGAAGGCACTGTTTAATCGGGCTGCCCAAGAGCCCTGCCATGGCAAGTTAGAACTCAACTGCTGTTAGATCTCCTTGTCCTCTTCCCCCTCACATCTGTAAACAGGAAAACTCAAGTTTAACTAATAAAGCATTCTCTAAACTCAATCTCTTTTCACAGTTAAGATAAAAATCTAAATGTTTGTCAAGATTGAGTTTTATACTCCTGTTTGTGACTGACCGTTAGCTCTCACAAACACTCATTTAGAGACATTACACACATTTGTTTAAGACAGATCACATTTTTCATTCAAGAGAAAAAGACAACAATGTACTTTACCACATTCTGCTACACCAAACACCTTCCAAAGCGTTACTGAACAAATTTTTTGTAACCAGCTGTTCATACCTGTGTAACTTTATATGACAGCAAAGAACTGTACTATGGAGTAGTGCTGCAAGGAAATTCTACAATGGTGCTTATGAGAAAGTTTCATGTAATTTTTAAGCGAGGAAAAAAGGGATGCAACATGCTTTCCAGCCTTACTTTGTCTATTCTTAATGGAAGCTAATTCTTCTAGCACAGTCTGGTCTGTGGATCTGGCGAATGCCTCTGCTGTTGCACAGTATCCATGGTGAACTAAGTAAGATGATACCATTCTAAAAATAAACAAAATCCAGAAATACATACAGGTAAGAAACCAAGAACTTCTGAATGTAAAAAAATCTTCTCTGAAAAAAGTGATATAATTAAAGAATTCTACTTGAAATTCAGAGATTTCTGTGCAAGTCAGACAAAAGTAATTCACTTAAGAACCAGTATCTTCTTCAAAACTGTACAGAAAAATCAATGTATAACTTTATTATGATGAATTTTAACAAAAATTATTCATCACCCAAAAGGAGGGTCAATTCAAATATTAATTGTTAATTAAGTTTCTTTTTTTGCTCATTAGATACACTGAAGGGAAATTTCTTCACAATAAGTTTTTGTTTACACTGAAAAAATAAAAAGATGCAAAGTCACAACCCCCATTTTCTCCAAGAAACATAATTAGGCACAACTTAACCTGGCATGCGAAAGGCTGAGAACACAAAGGGAAACTTTGGGCATTAAACCCACCCAATATAACCACAGCAACTTTGCTAAACTCCCCAATCCACATTAGATAGGTCATATTAGAATAGAAGCCTTACACTCACAGTTATAAATTCCAAATTAACAACACAGACAACTCTTCCACAAAATCTATTCATGCTCCATTTTATACTCATCAAACCTGTTAACAAAACTATTTGTACTAATTTTTAATACTATCTATCATTTTTTGCACAAGACAATAGACGGAATGTTTAAAGAGTCTCTGAAATCATTCAAGTAACTTGTTTTTTAAATGAACAATATCCAAAGTCTTACTTCTGAATCATTGTTTGCCACTCTCCTTCCCGATCTCCTATTGGAAATCTGTCAATTTGTGCTTGAATTTTGGTTCTCCATTCTCGCATATAGTCTTCAATATCAAATACAAATGGGTGTTGTCCAAAATTAGCATCCACAACCTCTCCTGGTGTTTGAAGCCCTACTGTAGGGTACAAGTTTGGCTGCAAAAAAATTTTTAGTTAGTTTTTTTCCTCTTATTCTGAATTCCCCACTTTCTGGTTTTTTTTTCATCTCTGTAATAATACCCCCACCGCTACTAGTAGTGTGAATAACAAAATACCTCTGGACCATCAGTCCAGCAGCAAAAGCTTCTGCCAATACAGCAATACAATGACTGATTAATTTTATTCCCAGTGATCATAATTTTTTTTAGTTTGAAAGAAGAAAGACTGATTGTTCTAATCTGAAAATTCACATTTTAAACTGTGCTAAAGTTTACGACTTTTGGGTTTAATTTTACAAAATATTAAATAACAATTTTTGGATGATTTTTAAAGACCAGTTTTTTTCTTTTAAAAAGAGAACAAAAATTAAACTTACAAAGTGGGCCATTTTCCTTTGGGGGTGAAATAGTTAAAACATCGCTGAATTTTAGTGGTAAGAACTGACAGGACAGAAAACTCAATAGCCCCAAAGTCCAAGTGTAGCACCTAAAAAGAACTGTAACAGTGCATTGAAGTTCTCGTGAATTCCTGGACTTGTATCTAGAAAGAGACTTTAAAGCATTTATTGTTGTCTCAGTTTCATTTTCTGCTTAGAGATTAGGTCTCCATCCAAATTTGAAATATGCCAAATATGAGAAAAGTAAAATCTGCCTGTTGAGATAAAGGTAATTTTTCTTAAATGCAATGAACATCTCAGCAGTGGCAATGCAATCAATTGGGTGAATGGGGTTTTGTTGTTGGGGTCTTTTGGGGGGGATTTTTTAAAATTTTTTTTAAAAGTTATTTATAAATACACCTACATGATATTTCTAATGCAGACAATGGTGGAACAGTATAATGGTATGCTGATCTACAAAGCTATATGCTAAATAAATTATAGCTATCAGTAAGAAGCTATCAACATGCATGTGAAATGAAAGAAAAATACTCTATTTTCAAACCATGCCCAAGCCAATCTTGCCTCTATTTTCACACATACACCTCTCTTTTTTTAATAAACATTGCTCATAGTGTTACCTAGTCTAGTCTAATCAACAAAGTAGAAATCTGAAATCTTTTAACGAGACAAAACCAATCAATTCTAATGAGGAGGGGTCCAGTTTCATACTTCAGATTGTAGTGTCAGTTTTGCTGGGCTGGCACCATACGGTAGCAAGGAGCCCTGCTAGCATCCCAAAGATCCAGGATAGTGGCAGTGGCTTCCTGCATAAAACATTCAACCTTGTGGCAGGACTAAGAGGTTCCTTGGGTTACTGACTTCATTTTTCTTTAATATTTGTCCTTGCCTCCCAAGGCCACAGCAAATGGAGTAGCTGGCCAGTATGTGCATCACACATTGCACCTTAACCAGATTAAATCAGAAATGAAGTGAATGAGAAAAATAAAACAAAGTAAGAGCAGTATTGTGCCTGTACCAGTAGCATAGGGAACACATACCAATTTCAAGGAAAGCACAATTTAATTGACTCAAAAGCTACAAGACTTCAGATATATGTAGCTTTCTTTAAAAAAATTAATTTGCTATGTCTGATCTTGTGAAGCAAAGATTTTTGAAAATCAGGCATCAAGCATGAATTACAGTAACCACATCTCAAACAGCCATGCACTGTGTTGGTGTTTAATATAGCTTTGACTTTGTATGTAAGGCTTGAACGTGTCAAAGTATGTAATAACTAGTTGTATGTATCATTTTCTCCTAAAACTTCCATTAGAACTGCTTGTTAAAAACCTGAAAAGGAAAACCCCTCGTAAAGTATTGGTGTAAAACAAAAAAAACTTTCTGCTTCAATTAACAAATCACCACTGAAGTGATGAAGAGAAATATCTGATATTAAATTGGTTAAGAAAATTATCACTGTATTTCCAAGAAGCATAAGGTAAATGCCAGTTTGATCTGAAACATCACTTTATGGTACAAAGGAAAACTGTTTGAAAATGCACTTATCTTACCGGTAAATCTGTGAAAGCGATGCCTGTAATGAAGAGAAAATTAAGATTAATTTCCATGTGTCTGGATTTTAGCCTCATTTTCTTATTATATGTTCAGAAAACTCACCCAAATCATCTCAGAAATAAAAATTAAGTATGGTGAAATCCATGATGCTTAGGTACAACTCATGTTTTTAAGTAATAAAGGACAAAAAGAAATTGTCATTCAAAAATACTCAATCTGCCCTTAATTTTTCCAAAATAGGGCGTAAGAATTAAAAAACATCATATACATATGCAGATTAGAAAGTATGAAAATTCTAGCTACGTATTAAACATAAGAAGAAATGTAAGAATATATGAAGATACTTCTTCACTTGCATGTCTTGATGCTGCAACATCAAAATTTAATGGTGTCTCTTCTTGATTGCTCTCACTGTTCTTCATAAGTACTCAAGATCTTTACACAAGGCACATGCCTACAATACTCCAAATCAGCCTGGTAAACGTTCCACTCTAATCCATGCCAGCAGGTTTTTGTTTTCAAACAGAAGAGCTTAATATGTTGTTACATAATTACAAGCATCCATCTACCCGTAAAACCAAGGGAGTGATTTTGCTGTCTCAGGATTAGAGAAACATCTGACCTCTATACACCTCAAGAATTTCAGTCAATTTTGGGGGCTGGGAAGCTTTCAGTTAAAAACTAAATATCAGGAATCACCTTCTGACAGCCAAATAACAGTATTTCATAATTTCCTTCATTGTCGCAAGTATTTCTTAATTTATTTTTTTTTAACAAATACATAATTATTCCAATCCACTTATCCCTTCAAACTCTTATTTATTTTGTATCACTGCCTTTTCAAATTTAGGATGAAAACAAAGCTTTTTATCTTTTGTTCTAAATTACACCCCTGTTTTCAATCTCCATTCTTCACCAAGATTTCAAATCTCAGGAGCATCTAGATTCCTTACTCACATCTTTGAGACAAAAAGCTGACATACAGAATCAATCTCTTTCCTTCCATCACATCTCAAAGCTATTATTTTATTTATTACCTGTTCTCATCCTAACTTTTCCTAAGCTATTACTACTTTCTCTGTTTGGCACATTTTAACATCCAACCTGCTCTTTTCCAAAATAGTCATGGCTGTAGGCATGACAGATGAATGACAACTGAGTGATACGTAGGTATTGGGGGCTTGGGGGGGGGTTGGTTTTGTGGTTTTTTTTTTCAACCCAGGATTTCAAACTTGCATGAAAATTGCTTAGCCCTTTTTTTATCATATCCTAGGCCAAGCAAGAGATTTCCTATACTTCAGAGAGCATCTGTGGCCCAGAGAAAAAACATAAATGTCCTCCAAGTCACAATCATATAAGAATTCTGGACAACTAGCAGCAGCAACATCTTTGCAAGACAGCCAAAATTTCTGATTTCTTTTTCCACTCAACACAGAATCAATTTTCCTCTGTCAGAAATTCAAGCCAGCAAAGCCCACAACAGCAGAAAAGCTGTCAGTTTTCCTTCTGAAATCCATGAAGTGTTTGTCAGACTCTGTCTATGACAGATGACATTTTATTAGCCTCTCCTCACCTATGCCATTCTGTTCTCCTTTAAAAACAGATTGTAATCACTTGCAGTGTTGTTTCACAGTTGGCCTAATCCAGTCTGCTTTAAGTCTGTCACTGAAAAAGAGGGTTCTGCTCTTCCCTTTTAGCTCTTTCATGAATGTGACCATAAGGGTAGTCACGAAAACTAGTGTCTCTTTAGTTGATCAACTGATCCAACCTACCTGCAGGCACACCGTTGCTAGTTTCAAAAACGGAATAAGTAAGATGACCTTTCTCTGTTTAACTCAGCTAAAGATTAAGGCAAACACGAGCCCATTATCTTCCATTTGGACATAACCTGCAACAGGGTCAAATGAAACAACTCCACAGCGCATGGTTCAAGTGCCCTAGGTGTCACCTACTGCCCTAGGTGTCAAGATAGTGAGTCCAGGTATACAGACTCATTCAATTTAGAAGGAACATTAAATCACGATAAAATAGAATCCCAGAAGTGATTACTTGGAACTGACCTCAGAAGACACCTAAGCCCTGCTCTGAGTAGGGGCAGGAAAACTTCCAAGTCAGATGTGTTTGCTCAGGGCAAACAAACTGGCAGTCTTGTTCAGACAGACTAGGAAAATAATTTAAACTGTGTCCTTTCCCTTACTACTTTCCAAACCTTCTTCATGTTTGCCAATGTGAGAAAACAGAACAGCAACTTCAAGAATACCTGTCTCAATAACTTCTTATTTCATTTCAAGCTACCCTCTCTTTTCCTTATCACATTTCTACCCATGACAAAAGCCTTATTCTTCTTTGGGCTTTATCCCTTCGAAATTCCTGTTCTGCTCAGCACAATTTCAAGATTTCTTCCCAAGCCCCTCCCCTCCCCTAAATGCTGGAAGGCAATGTTTTTCTTTTTAGTTTTACATTGTATCTTTGCTCATTAAACTGCATTAAGGAACTGAAATAGATATTCCACCAAAATTTTTAACTCTACCCACTCCTGATATCTCCAAACTCGAAATTATCTTGCAGTGTTGCTTAATACTACAATTTACCACAAGAATTTAATGGACTTAATTTTAGCAAACTTGTATAATTTATGGCTTTAGCCCAACTATGAATGGCTCCAGACAGGGAATCCAAAAGACACTGTTCTCCAACATATGCTCAAAATAACACCCATCCAATGTAAGGTTTTAGTGAAGGCTAGGTGTCCCCCGTACAGCAGAAATCAATTTTAGCTATTTCCACCTCCCTTACTATCTATTATCTTATAAACATCAAGTTTTATTTGTAGATTTAGTAGTGGAGTTCATTAACGCAGATCCTGTAGAATGAGATGTTATATGAATAAATCCTCCCAAATGCACAAGGAATGTTAGTGCAAGTGGCACACAAGAAATTATTCTTCCCAATTCTTTTATTACTTCATTGATGATCAAACTATCAAAAGAACAACTCAAACACTGCTCCTGGCATGAAGAGAGTTTCATATTTACAGACTTGAAGACATACTGTTATCATTAATGGCAATGTTTCTCCATACCCAAGCTGTGTCCGTTCTTTGTGTAGAAGCAGGTGTTATTGATAAGGTTGACACAGCAACCAATGACATCGCCCGTAGTAAACGTTGGGCCGTAGGGTTGTCCAGTTCCAGAGGAACAGAATGAATGTCCATCATCTCCATGGTAACCATATGAATGTTTATCCCAACCTAGAGAACAAAAGCATTTGCAATTTATTCGCTTCCTTTATTAGTTAATAAATTAAAGACTACACAAAGCTGGTATAGTCTAACCAGGTTCATATGGTTAATTAATATGTTCAGCTTCCTACTTTCTAAGATTTCTTATCTAAGAAATCTGTACAATTTAAAAAATGACAACTTCTTTTATCAAAATGGCTGAACAAGTAATTCTGTTTGTAGTACATAACAGATAATGCAAATTCAGATAACACATTTTTCTCTTTAAATGAACATACAAAATTACCAACACCAAAAATATAATCAGCTACAATGCTGAAATTTGAAAAGCTATATACAGATCTGACATGTCCCAGCAAAGCAGTGAAGATTCTCCTGTTCTCCCTTTCATTTTGCAAAACTATTGCTACCATATGTCATAATCAGATTCTTCCTGGCTAAACCCCAAACACGCGTCTCTGGGGAAGCACATTTCTACTCCTGATCATTCTCAATGACTATTCAGTAGCAAGCAGCCTCTGTATAATAGCAGAATCTCCAGACTAAAGTGCCACTATCTTTGCTGCCCCTAAAAATTAAAATAAATTAAATGAAAAGGAAAAAGATTATCAATACAGGTCAAAGTCACAGTCAGGAACAAATCATTAAGTATGCAAATACGGTGCTGATTTTAGTGGTGAAGAAGCTGCAGCACCTCTAAGAAGCTTCAGACTATTACAGTACTCAATGAAATTCACAGCAAGCAATTTTAGTCTGTGATCATTTAAAAATACCTGTCTACACTCTTTGCAATTCAATACTGAGCTTTTTCAGTCAAGTTGCTGCCTAACAGGTTAATTTGAAAGTATTTTCCACACTTAGACCCTTAACCTGTACAATCAGTAGCTTCAGCTAGTACGACATTAAGCATCTCTCAGTAAATTAAAGATCCCAAATTATTGTAGTTACTTTGATTGGTAGTATCTGTAATTATTTGCAGTGTATCCTAAATCATACTCAAAATAAACAATGCCACCCACTAACAATCCATCACCCTTAGCTGGACACGCAGTGTAACTGAGACACTGCTATCATTGTAAGAAGCTTTATGAGAACAGTTGGGTTAAAAAGTTATAATGCAATGCAGATACTCTAAGGTCAATTCAACATAATTTTATACTTTGACAATTTAAAAAAAGTTTGTTGGTTTTTGTTTTAGGGTGGGTATTTTTTACACATTTAAAGATCTATTTAAAAAAAGGCAACATGTACACACACACAAAACTTCTGTAAGTGTTACAGAGATACTGCAAACAATTGTTAACAAGACTGTCCCTGATCATGCAGGTCAATGGAACAGTCAAAACGGAAAACTAGGCCACACACCCTCACTTAAGGATGGAAAGGTAACTATACAGAAACTGCCAGTAGAAGAGTTCATCCATGTTTGTCAAAATGTTTTTATCACAGTAGCTCATCTTTATAGCTAGAAACTCAGATTGCAGAGCATAGAAATCTATAGCTTCGTTTTTATCTGGAAACATGACAAAAAATTTTAAATGTATTTGTTTGCTAAAAAGTATCTGCATAATGTTATAAATAACACCAAGAGCAGGGAAGTAGTACAGGAGCAAATGTACAGTAAAAGTTAAACTTTCTAGTTGCAAATGTTACATAACTCCAATAACAGATACAACACAGAGATGTCATGCTACACTCTGTTGCTTACCAAAACCTTCCCATCAAGGTGAAGTATATTTTTAAAAAACACAGTTAACCAATGTAACTGGAACATACCTGGTAGTCTGTTCATGTTCACACCCTGTGCCGAAAGCCCAATTCCCATGTAACTAAAAATGAAAGAACAAAAGAAATGTATCTGTCTCTTACAAAATACATATGTACGTGAGACATTGCCCAGAAACACTGTGCTGACTAATCATACACCAGTTAAGCTGCTGAGAGGTCATTTAATAGTGGCATAACAGCAAAGGAGTTGAAAAGTAATTCTAGCATATATGGTTTAATACAGACAGATTCTGTCTATGCAGGAGGTAAGCACAACTTTCTTCTCTTTTCAGCATCCTGGGTTATCCATGGAGAATACTGGTATTAGCCATAATACTTAAAGCACCAACAAAGAAAGACAAAGGCCATGCCTTATTTTGAAAGTAGGGGTAAAGCAATACACATACCAATTTCATCATCTTCAACATACCTAAATGATGTTTTGCAGACAATCTGGAAGGAGTAATTTTATAAAATACATGCAAAACTGTGCATTATTTCAGCAGCAAAATGCATCCTTGCCCAGCACTGATGAAAAGATCACACTAAAACATTAAAGGCCTGTATTGCAGAGCAGAATGCTATCTTTAGAAATTTACTGGCAATGTTACTTAGCTGTTGGCAAACTGATGGCAAACCAAAGAGGGGAAAATATTTCTACTACGCTACCCAGTAATCTGAAGTCTAAACAAGTCATTGCTAGGCCAATAAAGTCCAAAAGTCAGCTTTACAAAAGATGGTTTTAATGAAGTTAGTGTTCAGTACAATTGTTAACAATTTAGTAGCAAATACTGAAAAGTTGAAATGAAGAATTTCCTCCCCCTCCAATAACACTATCAGAAGTTAGCAAAATCAAATTTGCTTGTTCTTTAAGCAAAACTAATGTCATGACCAAGACAACAGGAATACAAAAAGAGAAACAGCAAAATGAAAAGCTAGGCTTTCACTATTCCCTCATTGCCCACAATAAACTAGCCCCCACAGATCAACTAAAGAAAGCATCTGAAAATCACCTCACATGCCCTATTTATCAAAACATTCAAAGCATTTTGACACTAGTTCACATTAGTGACATAAATTTGTCATGAAATAATAAACTGTAAGAAAACAAAATATTCACCCATGGCAATTTGAGAATAGTTTAAGTCAACAAACATGACTTCTGTATTCCCATCTCATAAAATGCAATTTTTAAGCAACTATTTCACTTAGAAATACAGGTTAATCAGCTATTTTAAATACATTTCACATAGAATGGAAATTGAGCAGGAAATTTCAGAAGCAATATGCTTAATTGTGTACTAGGCCTTCTGCTTTTTCTATGGACCACTTCAAAAATTCCCTTACCTGCTTCTATGTTTGATAAAAATGCCCTACTCTGGTAATTTCTAATGTATAGTACCATCTTCCTCTCCCTCCAATACATCATCATGAAATGGAACCTCAGAACCATATATAGCAGATATTACATTTAGAGATACTGAAGAGCTGAGGCAAAGGGCAACAAACAAAAGGATTAGTCGTTGCTGCATTGCTAATTGTATTACTGAGGCTCCACTGCAGCAGCAGATTCAACAAAACAATTATAAAGGAAAGCAACAAGTGGAAAATCCTTGATTTTGTCTTAAATAATAAAAGCAGAATTGTTATAACTATAGTCTGGAGTTCAATGCATGAAGGATACTCATGCAAAGACTGAAAATCTCTTGTTGCACACTCTCCTGTTCAGGTGACCTTATTAAAGAAAGGACATTTATTTTTAAAAATAACTTCAGATAACTTAAAAGAACTCCCTGAACTGCAAAATGCCTTTCAGCACAAGTCATATTAAAACATCCTTCATCTCAATCAAAGTTTTGTTTCAGCAGTCTTACAGAAACAAGATTAAGGTTACACAAAAATGTAAAATGCTAAATAGAACATCATTAACTAGACAACATTTTGGTACCACCTGTTTTTTCTCTCCCTTAGATATCCTAACTTCCAACCCTCCTTTTTAATTCAGCAACAGTTGTAAACACAGACCCACTGTATTTAATACAGCTGGGAACAAGGATTCTTCACCCACAGGCAATGACCAGAAGGCACTAGGCACTGACATCATCTCAGTAAGAAGATGAATTCAACAGTATATATTTTTCTCTGGGATTCACTTACACCTACCTGCAATGTTAACACCATTTCATCGAGGACAATTGCTAATACTAGAAACTCAGTATTAAGTTAGATTAAAACATGTCAAATAATTAATACATTTACTACAGACATGTTTCACAAGGCAAAAGGAATACCAACAATTTTTAGTTTGGAAGTGAGTGAAATTAAAGACTTGTTAATTAACTTAATTTATTATTTGTTATAGTTGATGGATAGCTAACCTCATGTTCAACTAGATTAGTACACTATAAATGAAGGGGGAAAACAGTACCATGACAGATGGGCTTTAAATGCTCTAAAATTTAGCAACAGGAGTTGCACGTATACCAAACCACTAACTTTCTTTCCTCTTCCTCACACCTATAACCTTCACAAGCTTAAAAAGATCTTTTTGTTTGTTTTTTGAAGACACAGGAGAGGTCCAGAGTCATTGCTTCAGTGGGAGGAATTACATAAATTGTCCTCCCATTTGCTGCTTAAGGTTCACCTTTCACGCATCAAAGAATCAGGACAATAATGGTGGCAGAGCTATGCATTAAAGTTTTCCTCCCTTGGTCTATGATAACAATGCAGGGCAGAATAACAAGCAGCCCAAGTGCAATGCAGGCCCAGAATGTTCCCAGTCAGGTCACGATACATTTCTTGCTGTCCTGTCACATAAATAGCGTTGGTCCAAGAGATTGCTACAGACAGAAAGAACAGGTCCACTTAGACTGTGTCAGGCCATAAGAGTTGTCCTTCGGAAACGGAGGTGTCAACACCTGGAAGCAGCACACTCAGTCCATCCTGCAGCACCTTCCAAAAACGGACGTGACACAGAGTGGTTTGGGAGACCAGTGAGGGTGAATAATAGTGGTTCTCATTCCACTTCCCTTACTGCTTCCCTCAGCACCTGAGGCCTGTACCTCCACCTCAGTTCCCCACCCACAAACATCCCTGGCTGCTGCAGTGGGAAGATCATTTTCCCTGGCAAACCAAACTAAGTGGCCTGGGACCCATTTTATTAAGTAGCCCCTCTCTCTGAGCAATTTCAGTCCCACTGGTTGATACTCATCAACTCATTAAAGTGCTCAAGTCTTATAGGAGCTCCAAAAATTACAAACAACCACTCATGGAACACATGAAATCAACCCATGAGAGACTGAAATAAGAGACTATAGCTGGAAACCAATTTAAAGTGCAGTCAAATTGGTATTAAGGACCAAGAAAGCAAGTGCATCTTAGAGAGTCTTGATTTTTCATTTCAAATCATATTTATTTTTGTTCCAGTTCAATTAAGATATAGATTACCATTTTAGTATCTCGGCACATCTTCTAGATTACATTTCACAAAAAGTAACACAGAAATTTTAGAATACTACAAAACTACAGAGTTTAAAATTTGCTAAAGATTTAGTTTTTTGCCACAAAGTAGAAGAGAAAATGTCAAAAAATACAGCCTCTATGGTACCTATTATTTTTCTTCTAACGCATACTGAAAAGCCTAGGCTTCTCTGCTGGGAGATGTATAAGAAGGAGCAAGGTCACAATAAGTATTTCCACCTCAAGTATCTTTCTAGTCACAGAGTCTAGTCGAAAACTCACATTTTTGCTGGAGCCTAAAGTTTCTACTTGGAATAGACTAAATGTGAGAAGTAAAAGAAAATAGAGCCAAATAGAAGGAAAAAATAGCAGTAAGAGATAGTATAGAACTGCAGACTGCTAAAAGATAAAAGAGATATTAAAAAACTCAGTAGTTCATATAAAAGATACACAACTCTGATTTTTATTTATAACTGTTCCAGTAGAATTTTCAGCCACTGTGTTGAAGATAAGGAAGATCTTTCGATATGAAAGATAATCAGAACTCAAGTTAATTATATCATATCTTGCCCATTCCATAAAGAGGAATACAGAATCTCAAACACTATACCAAATCACAGGTACCTCAGAAAGCTTACCAGTGGCTAAAGATAAATTTAAGTATTAAATAACCACTTCTCTAGTTAAAAAAAAAATATTCCATGTTGTATTTATAAACACAAGTAAAATAACTGAGCATAAATTTACATAATGAAAAAACCATAAAAGCCTCCCTACTACCAAGATTTCATTAGTAACCTGCTATATGCAAAGAGTCAAATTCCTTCTGACTTTCATTACGCCTATATATTCAACTGAAGACCTGGGGAACTGCTACATGATGCTTTAAAAAATAAACTCTTTTGGTGTTGAAGAAGTAATTGAAGTAATCAACATGGTATCTTACCCCCTACATGCTATACATTTAAAGAAAGCAACTTTAATCATACAGTGTTAAAACCTAAGTTATCAAGATATCTGCAAGGAACCTAAGCCCAAGCACTAAAAGATGTCTACATCCATAAACAGGACAACTGAAAAATAGAAAAAAACCTACTGTTTTGAATGCATTAACCATTAAGAAAAGTAGAATTAACACTCTGGAAAAAAAATGTTGGGTATACAACAGTATGCAGTTTGTTTTACCATCAAGTTTGTATCTCAGAGAAGAGTATAACTAGAAAAAACGGCAGTGTCTGTAACAATAAGACTCAGTGATCTTCTATAGGGCATTCTCAAGTGACTTGCAAAGACATAAAAGGCTTGAATAATGTTCTCTTATAGATTTCTAAACTGTCTTCACTGACTCTATAAGGTCAGAAACACAGTACACTAAAAAGGTTTCCACATTTCATCTTTAATATAGTTACTCTGCATTAAAATTTTGTAGAAATATGCCAATATAAGATCCTTATTGTCTGTAAAATCACAACAAAAAATGAGATGTTAATTTTTTCTCTATTTAAATGTTTCAAAATATGCCATGGACAGTTTGAGTCTTTCATTTCAAACTGAAAACAAGTTTAATTTTAAGGAAAATTTCCAAGGAAACAGTATTTTGAACACGATAAACCCAGGTTTCAGATTGATGCAGTTCTTCATAGAGAGGGAAAACCAAAAATAAATCAGGCAGTCATCTTGCATGGTGCTCAAAACTGTTACTCCTCTAATGTTTTGCTTATGATTCCTATAACGTTCCTAGAAGGATCCTCATTTATTGACAACCCTCTCACTTTCTGAGGTTGCGCCATTTCATCCTGTGGTACTTCTCCCTAGCAGTAAAGCCTTTTTGGGGACCATACTGTCAGAAAATAATATAATGTAAACATGGGCTACACTAAAGTTATCATCTATACACTATGTGAATGAACTTCAAAAGAAAGAAATAACATAAAAGACTTTACAAGAAGCAGGGACCAAGACATTAAATATATTCTGTTGTCTTTTTAAATTAGAAATCTTAATTTCTAGCAAACACCAATAAAGAAATAAAACTCTTGCTACAGTTCCAATATTTCTCATCAGTTAAACACAAACCTCAAATAATCCTCTTACACATTTAGTTGCTGTTCATTTTTGTCAAATGTCTGGTCTCATACAGTCAGATAAAAAAATAATTACTGCTACAGTTTAAGAAAAGATACACTTGCTGATTCACGACCCAATCTCTTCTTGCAGCTGCTAAAATTCAAATTAAGACACTAATGAAAGAAAGATATTTCAGATGTTACCAGATTCTATTCTATACACAAGTACACTGCTAATAATGCAGCAAGACCTACTTGTATGTAAATAGAGACTGAGTGAAGTTTGCACACTCTTTTAACAAAAGGCTGTTCTAGTAACAAATAACTGCTGAGGACATATCAAAGCCATAAAAATAGGTCTTGAGATTGCATGAACTTTTCATATTACATTATCAGTGTACAAAACAAATACAAACAAACCAGCAATTGACTATGTTTTATATTTCGTTTATTGGTTTATGCTTCTGTTGTGAACAAGAAAATGGATATACCGGATGCTAAAGAAAAGGCCAACTTACTGTAACAGAAACAGTTTGCCAAGAAAAAGTACGGATTCTGTCTAAAGAGCTATGCATACATGCTCTAGAAGACAACCAAGCACTTATATTTCACAAACATCACTAATACATGCCAAAACATCTCGGGCAAACCATAGGTATAGGTGTCATGAAAACTCAGACTTAATTCTCATGGTATTTTTGTTCTGGATAGTTTTTCCTCTTACTTCTCCACCCACTTCAGCATACACACAACACATACTACAAGATACTGCCAAAGCAACAGATGCCACGCTTGTACATCCAATGTTAAAAACCAGACACACCACAACCGTTTTACCAAAAACACACTGATTACTTGCACGAGTTGCTGTACTAACATTTTGGTGCAGAACATTCAGCAGAACTTGCACATGCACTATAAAGCATGCCCGTGAAGATCTGCATCAGTACCACCACACCACAGACTAAACAACCATGCTTGCAGAAGCGTGCTATCTGCTCGGAGAATGCAGCCTTTCTAAACTTAGCTTTCATTGTTTCTTCTATATGGCTTACCACTTCCAATTCTTGGTTTCATTCTTCTTTTAAAAGAAAGTGTGGATGTTCAAGGACAGGTTCGGTGGGTTTTTGAGCAACCTGGTCCAGTGGAAGGTGTCTCATGGCAGGGGGATTGGAAGGAGATGATCTTTAACCCATAGCACCCATTCTATGATTCTATGATTTTGCATTTTAAACATACATCTTCCTCAGCTGTTCTCAAAGCACTGAAGACTGTTTAGAAGTAAGTGGCATTACTATCATTTGCCCATTCTTAGTGATTGTATTTACAAATCAATGAATAAGAATGAACAGAAATTCAAGACAGTGAGGATAAAAGCATTTTCTCTACAAGTTCATTTTCCTTGGAAAAGAAACGGACAACAAGTCTCTTCTGGTGAAAGACTTAAAAAGTCAAAAAGTTGTATTTAAACTAAAATTAAGTGGGCATAAGCTAGTGCCACGACCAAAGTAGCATTCCCATCCTCCTGGGCCCAGATACTTGTTTCTGCCACTCTCTTTTGCTGCCATAGCTACTTATGAAGTGATACAAACAGCCATGCTGGGGAATGAATCTGGATGAAAACTAAATCATTCTTGAGGTCAACTTTTACAGTACAGGTTACCCAATCAAGTTTACCATGAAGCTGACAGTCACAAATTGGGAAAAGGGACATGAACTTAATGAGTGTTCAGAGACTGCTTCATCTTGTAGTGAAATCACTACAGTCTTCAAACTACAGTTTACACTAAGAATTGCAAACACTACAGAAACACTACTCCGACTGGAAATTAAGATGTTAATTACAAAACCAACAAACCTAAGACATGAATTTCTACAATTCATGTAGAAATGGATGATTGCTCAGTAAGTCATACACACATAAGCTGTTTATAACATAAAATAATATAAGGTAGTTTGCTTCTGAAAGCCAGGTAGGCCAGTGGATACCCCTTGAGACTGCCCCTTGGAAAGCAGAACCAGAGTATGCTCGTGGCCAGTGTGAAATGCCAAACAGTGCGACCTAAGCTTACAACAAAGCTCACAGATTCTCAGCTGAGAGAGGTTATAGATGAGACTCCACCATTAAAGAAGGACACCAGCAGCAACAGCAGAAAGTTTCTGGACTTCTGTTTACATGAACTATGATGGAATCACGCAAGTATCTTTAGTTGTGTAAAAGAGGGAAACACTACCTGGTAGCTAAAATAAAATATTAACTGGGAGTCTGTAAGGCAGATGCATTACTGCTTTACATAAGACAGATGACCAAAATATGTAAAAGACTAGTACAAGTGAACTCAATAAAAAGCAGCATGATAAAACTGAAACCAAGATCTGAGAGAAAGACAGGAAAAAGTCTCATTTGGATATACCTACCTAGCTAAGAAAATGGCTATTCAATTTTTTTGGAAAGTGAGGGAACAGTACAGTATTATACAGATTTAGAGACCAAGGGCTTACATCTCCAGATCACAAGAATAGGTTCACAGGACTTAGCACACCCTTGTTCATTCCCATTCCTAGACTGCCAATGTAGTTTGCTTTAATTAAGATCCTATTCTAGAAATTTAGATGAAACTAGAGTTCTATGCAAAAGGCAACACTGTGCATACCTCACTCCCTTGAGTATTGTATTAAGAAATTACAGAATAAAAACTACATATGTTACTTCTGGTTCTCTGATTGATCAATTACAAATGAGGGCTGCAGTAAAAGGTTAAAATGGTTTAATTTAAAACTAAATCTCTCAGATGCCTAATCTATGCCAGAATTTTCGAAACATATATGTGCTTATTTATTTTTAAATTAACTGGACATTTCAACAGAGATGCAGATATAATCTATTGCAGTTAATATTCTCCTTCCTATCATACTTTCTAATCAACACCTTGGTACTGTTCCCCATACTTACACCCATTACTCATTTCCTGTTACCATCTCCACTCACATCACTGTCCACAATGTTCCATGTGACACCAAACAAAACAAAGCAAAAGAGTTTAAAAGGAGAATACAAATAAATAGAGGCTCTTAGACTACAAAAGACAACACGAAATAAAGAAAATTGAAGAAATAAAGACCAACAGAAAATATTTAAGAAGCAACATGACAATTTGTTAGCACTTTTAACAAGGATTTAAAAGAATTATTTCACATACGTGTAATACAGCTGTAATAGAACTTAGGACTTCTTGTGCCAAACACTGTACAAACACCAAGACAGTTTCTGTTTGAATGCTATTTCAACCTTATTACTTTTACTGACCTTAATGCTCACTTCTCTTTTTCTCATCTGTTACCATCAGCTGCTGTCTGATCCTATCACACCACACTGAGGTATCAAAAAGTAACTTCACTCTTCATCTGCTCTGCAGCACCAACCTCCATACCAGGTTCTTAATTCCTACTAAAATTGTTTTCACACTCTCTTCACTGTGTTCATAACGCACTAAAAAGCTGGTCATGAACTTTGCAAAATTAACACGTTATGCACCTTCAAGACAGTTACCTCCCTGAAATACATTAAAGAATTTAATGATCTAGGTTATTAGCGTGACAAAACCAGTGCTGTTCTTGCTCACAGACTGCCACAACAAGCCATACTGGAAGCCATGCCATATCCATGCCCTAAGTGCTGTGCTTCTTTAGAGAAGAAGAATTTTTGTGATTGCCCTGCAACTCTGAGATATGAAAGATCAGATTCCAGGAGCAGCACCATCAAGTGCTACAGTAGCACAAAAAATAAATCTGGAGTAGGTTTTTAGTAAAGGTTTTTGATGATTTAGGGCAAGTCATGCTAAGTAGAGGACACAAGCAAGAATGCTGTTAGACTTATTCATATTATATAGTAGTACATGGACTAAATACTTTTAGCTGAGTTTATTAAGAAAAATAAATATAAGTTGTAAAGGCTACTACCAAAGGGAACTCCAAATAAACACCACTAAAGTATCAATTGACATTTATGAAAGTTGGAAGCTGTACTTCAGCTTGCAGATAGATATCTGGGTTGTCCCAGCTAGTCTAGGATTTATTTTAAACGCTACTATGGGATACAGCTGTAGTGCTTCCACAGTTAGTCTCAGACCTTGAGAACAGATGATTTTGCAACAGTAAGGCATTTCAGCTAATTGACCTATTAGTTACATGCTGGTCTTCTACAGATATGGTCTTCCTGAACTCTGTTCCCATTACCAGATGCCACATAAAGGGCAGAGAGAGGAGGAAATACATACCTGAGGCAAGCAAGGTGAAGCACAACAGGCAGTGAAAAACAACTAATAAACCCTATCAGACACAAACTGGTTTCTCTAGTCCTACTTCTATTTCTCTGCAATAAATTCCCCAGATTACTTATTACAGAAAATGTATTAGTTTGAATGCAGCGTAACACTGAACTGTAAGACATTCATCCTGCATCTCATCAAAGACCTCTTGGATCTGGAAAGAAGGTCTAGAGATACACACACCCAGTGAGGTTCCACATGTTGACTCCTGCTCTTTATCAGCCTAGCTAGATTTGGCTTTGGTTCTGTGCACAGTATTTCCCAGCATCCATACTATCTTATACAATGAAAAAAATTAACATCTCAGCTCACTATGCAGGTAATGTTTCATAAAGTGACACTAAAAAGGTCATAAGGATAAAGCAAGGACAAGGCAGTATGTATTATCATTAACTGTAAAACGTACCCTCCATTTTTTAAGCAATCTCAGCAGGCAACTTCACAAGTCTTAGCTATGTACATCTCACAAATAACCATTTAAACAACAAAACCCTGAAAAAAATTACTCAAAGGTGTTTTCCTGTTTTGTAGGATTCCCCTGATTAGTCTACTCAATTAGAAATTGGACAAAAATATCTAAGGTAAAGTGTTAGAGAAGCTATGTAAAATGATATACACACACGGACATTTTTTGAAATCCACTGCTTCAAAAAAGGCAGCTTCCAAACTAAGCAGGCAGAAACCTATTTCAAGAAGAGATGAACATCACTAGCAAATCACAGTAAGAACTTCTCCTTAACTGCCAGCACCAGGGTAATTTTTGCAAAATGTTCCTAAAATTAAAAAAAAAACAACCCAACACAAAAGGCATTTCTAAAATCAATAGCAAAATATTACTTGAAACACTAATGTCTATAATTTCAATTTAAAAATAATTAGGTCTTCAAAGTGTGACAAAAGTAGCTATGGAAGTAAGTTTTTCATAGCAAAGAAATCTACCACAGATAACTTTTGGGAACAGAAATAACAACAAACTCATAAATGCCCCTACAAAGCAGCAGCAGTGATAGGCTATTCTTTTCAACATACCTCTATACAGTACTGTAAGCAAAACAAAAAAGTTTAAATACTGCTTATGACTTACAGAAGGCTTGTGGAACACTGGGAAAATGAAAGAAACAAACTGCAGCAAGACAAAGAAAAGACAAAAGTACTGAATTTCATCCAAAGAGCTACCAAATCTTTCTTTTCTCTCAATATCTATTTTCATAACAAGACATAAGCATCTGCAACATGCTTGTACAGTACTCAAAACAGGGACAATCAGTCCTGACTAGAACCTTGAAGTAGAACCAGACAGCATACCACAGCAGATTGGAAAGACTTACTGCTTTGGTAGTTCCACACAGCCAACACAATCAGTGTGTTGGGATTAAAGCAGACATTCTGCCAAAAGCAGTGAAAGATGAATTAAGGTGGTTTAGCAAGGATTTCATTAGCACTTCAAGACCTTCCTAGGTGAAATTCTATCTGCCTCCGTAGACTTAAAAGTATGGTATCCCTTGTGCTTCAATAGATTCATAGTTAGATGGATTTCAGGAAGCATCAGCTTCTTACTCATCAACTCCTCTTCTTTCCATAGGGTGACAAATTCCCAGACACCTATTCAGACCATTTCCCTTTATTCTTATTGCTGTTAAACATATACCCTTAAGAATAACTTTCTGTTTCAAAATTGATATGGCATCCATGAAAAGACCACACTGAAGGAGGTAAGTTAGTCTGCTGCACATCCTAAAATCTTCCTAAAAATTATATGGAAGTCTGTAAGTCCATACAGCTAAAACCACAACATCTTTAAAGGTAAGGACAGGGTCAAACTATGATTATTCAAACCCTAACTTTTTTTCAAATTAAAAATGAGATGATGTTATGGTATTTATTGTGTACACTGATTTGTGGACAACAAATACTGCCATAAATACCACTCTCTTAAAACAACCAAATATAAGATTGCAACTTCTCAAGAATAAGGAATCAAGCTATATAAAGTGGTAAAACATGAAAATATGTTTTGATACCAAAGGCATCTGTTCACTGAAAGAAAGATGGTGCGAGACAGTATTTCAAGCAATGGTTAATAATATACTCAATGCTTACCCATCTCTTCCCTTACTGACAATTTTAACTTCAAAATAGTATATGCCACAGGCCGCAGGTATAGGATGTGTAGCTCGAACAGAAGCAGCATCTTTTGGAGTTTTTCCATGACCTGAAAAAAACGGCATTCAAAACTCAACAAAAATGTATATAATTGCAGAAGGTGACTCAAAGGTATGCATGCCACTACTCAAAACAAAGGGCTTATGCAATGAGCAAAAAATACACGATATTCTAATCAGCCTGATTTTGATGCTAGAATATTTTCTTCCAACATTAAATTTTCATTGTAACCACCTGTATTGCAACTAAGCATGCTATGAGAAGTTCTGGATATAGTATTCTAAAAGGTCCAACAATTACTTGAAAGGAAACTAGAGAAAAGTTTCACCACTGTAAATAACATACTGGACAAAAGCCCCCCTTGGGTTTGAAAGAATGGTATGATTTCGCAAATGCACAGGGCTTACTCATTTTTATAGACTGGAACATGACATGAGAGTTTAATCTAATAGTTAGTGCTTCTGACTCTACAAGTTATTCAAGATATTTTAATTCTAATGTCCTTCAGAATAAACATCAGTCATTACACAGAATATACTAATCGTCATTGATTTCCACATTCTGAATGTTATTTCAGAAAAGCATGAAGTGTTAAAGCCTACAGCTGAGCTCATACAGCTCCTACTCCCTTTTCTGTCAAGGCTCACAACGTATTAGCTCTGCCACAAGAAGAATGCCCAATGCCAGCTCGTGTCTACTCTCAGGATTTTCAGCCTTTAGGCTGGAGAGCCACTTGCACTCCACTACGACTACCTCTTCTGACTGTGCCACCCTCTTCAAAGACCTTTGTTCCAAAGGCAACTTCGAAGAAGGCTTTTGACTGTATGACTTGTTACAGCAACAACCTATTCAAGCAAGCTCAGTGTCTCCCAGGTGAAGATCACACAGGGCATCGTTTAAATGGTTTTAAAAAGCAAGTTGGAAAGTATTTTGGATTCTGGCAAGAGATAAGGTAATTCAGTAAGATGGCAACCAGCAACAGACCCTCATTGCCATAAGAATATTTCAGACAGATCCCATGCCTACTTCTCCATGTGGATCTGCGGCACAATGAAAAGAGCTGCCTGTTCTGAGTGTGCTATACAAATCACTTGTGCCGCTGCACTCCAGCTGTCATCTCCAGTCCAGACAAGGAGGCCTACTGCACCTGCACAGCAACTGATCTGCATATGCAAAAAACCCTACAACCAAACATGCTCCTTCCAGTGGCATTAACACTGAATTACTACTGTTTAGGCTCAGACTAATCGTGTCTGAGGTGCAGCAAGTCAGGTCACACAGCAAAGAAGAAACTGCAGAATGACAGCATAGGCAGCCAGAAAGATCAGGCCCAGCTGGCCTGCAGTACTGAACCTCCAAGCACAGAGGTCAGGCACTAACCTGTACAGACCCTCTAAGCACAGCACTCTCCAGTGTAAATGCTCGTAAAACGGTCAACGCTTATCAGCCTGCAGAGCCAGAACCAACCAGCTCCTAACAAATGGCATATGTTCAGCCAGGGAGAACTCTCACCATGGCTGCACCTGCAATCAAAACTTTATTAGCACACCACGAATTCTTCACTCACTGAGATTAGGTTTAACCTACAAAGTTTTTCTGATGTAAATAGTTCACCCCAGTGTGCTACTAACTTAGGGCAATAGGCCAACTATTACTTTTCTGGGTGCAAATCCAATGTCCACTTCAATGTGTTATTAGTATTATTAAATATTTTGTATAAAAATCCTTCAGTCACCTCACAGGTTTTACAATTTTAAGCTTATTGCATACCTTGTGTATGTTGATTTCTGAAGTCTCACACGAGGAAAAACCAGTCATTTACTCCTCCACACACAAGACAGTATACATGTTTTATTGTTCACTACTTCTAAGCTATTTCCTCAGGCTGCGACAACCAAGACAATAATTAAGTACATAATCTTAGAGCTTCCATGGGTTTGCTTGGTTTTCGAGTGCTGGTAGCTCACTATTTAGCCAGTATAAATTAGATTATTATTTATAAGTATGCAGAAATCCTTCAGCTAAAAGGGCAGAACATTAAACTCCTAAGATATCCCTTAAATTCAGACAGGTCTGATTAAATGATGCATTAGTTAGAGGAAGGAAAAATACTTTCCTTTTAAATGTCCTTAGGTTTTTATTTTAAAATAGACGGAAAAGAAGTTCCCTTGGTTACTCTATGCTCTTGACAATCTGTGTAGTTTCAGTCTGAGTCACACTCCTTATTTGGGAAAGTCTTCCACACAGAAAAAACTAAAGTAGTAGGAACTAGCCAAATATTATTGAAAATGTACATCTATTACCCGGCAGACTTTGCTTTGTGAAATCACAATCTAAGTGTTTGGAAACAATATCTATTTAAGGTATTCTTAGCACCTCTTCCTGAAACTCCCCTTCTCTCACCCCATTCCCAATCCAGGCAGCTCTTGGCAAGGACATACCAGGAATCAGATTGATTAGCTGATCGGGCTTTAAGAAACCTACCAGATTTTTTTAAGCGGCAGATCAGTTCCCTGATCCAGTCCACAACACAGCCACACACAGCTGTCACACTGCAAATAAGAGGTCAACATAGGGGCAGAAGTAACAGGATACCTCACCAGTATCGACAAACACTTCATGTGGTGAAGCAACATGCTTGGGGAAGTCAGTGCCCAGAACTACTTTCATCCCATTAAAACAGAAGACATCCTAAATTTAGAACTGCTGTCCTTTTAATATAACCTCCTATGAATCCTGTTTTACTACTTGAGTATGCTGCTTTTATTTGTAGTTACATACAATTATTATGTCTAACAGAAAATTCAACATCATCTAGCAGTTAAATACTTTCAGATATTCCAATCTCTACATCATTTAAACATAGAAGGTGAGACTTTCAGTAACACCAAGCTACACTGGATTATGTGAGGAATCAAGAGACACTAGTTATCAGCCAGCTTTAAAACAAGAAAAGGCTCTTTACAGAACAGGTAGTTGAACTACAAAATTTCTTATCAAAGGATACTATAGATGTTTGTTTAGGAGGACGCTGGGCAAACATCTAGAAAAGAAGTTAACTGAGACACTGCCTTGAGCTCAGGATGTCCCTCAGCTTAAAATGGCTGGAAACCGAAAGGGGAAACACACATACACCATATATGCCCAAGATGTTTTTAGATTTTTTCACAGGCACTCACTTATGACCAGTTACCAATGGGACTCTGAACTGAATGGCCCATTAGCTTGATGTTTTAAACTGCTGCCACATTCTTTGGTAACCTGAATCCTCACTTCCTTGCCTATGAATAAAAAAAGGAGTTCAACACCCAACTCTGAACTTCTGAATCGGAGGTTCCAAACACCTGAAGTAGATCACATGAATACTGCCCTATGTTTCCTCAAAACATACCTCTTTCATAGTCACAAGCTATAGTTAGAGCATGTAAAATAACACTTTTAAAGTCTGTCTTATTTTAACACTAAAAATTAATAATGTTCAGCATCAAAAAAAGAGAATTCTGCAAACAGATGCATTGAGGCAAAGAAGGGAAAACAGGTCTACACAGTTCAACATTTAAAGTGCAAACCAGATCATAGCTAAGATCAGTTACCAGAACTGTTTTCATTCAGGCTTTCATTAGAAGTGTTTAACAACCATGAGCCAGCCATGCTTTATTTAATTTTTTTAAGCATTCACACTGATGATTTTTAGTAAAAATAGTATCACCTGTCCTTTAGCAAAATTACATTGAAATTAATCTAAATTTAAATTCCATTTATTTGGAAAAAAGCTAATTAAGACAAAAACATGTTTGGAGACGCCATTTCTGCTTTCAAAAAAGATAACGTTTGAACCTACATGTAAGTGTATAATGCATATGCACCAAATAGTCCAAAAGAAGTCTATGGGAGTGCCTACCTAGACAAAAGTAAGCGTGTTTATCCAGTTTAAATCCTTCAATGAAGTTTACATAAGCTGAACTGCAGTTATTTCCAACAGGTGGTTCAATGACTTGCTCACATTGCCAAAAATAAAATAATCAAGGCCTAATCTTCTGCTGAATTCATTAGGAAAGTTTCACTGAGACAAGAATGGAACAGGCTGCCCAGGGAAGTGGTTGAGTCACCATCCCTGGAGGTATTTACAAAACCTGTAGATGTGGCACTTGGGGACATGGTTTAGTGGTGGACTCAGCAATGCTGGCTTTGTGGTTGGACTGAATGATCCTAGAGCTCTTTTCCAACCTAAATGATTCTATGATTCTAAGAAAAAAAAAAAGACACAAATTACTAATTTTAACTTTTTCCTCAGTTTAAAAAAGCAAGACATTTCAAAGCTACTAAGGTGTCCAAAGCAGGCAAACTGTACTGAATGTACCATGTTTTCTGCCAGAAAAATTGACACCATCCTTGTATCTCTGAGTGACAACAAAGAACTATTACTGTGGAATCCTCTTCAGTTTGTTATAGAAAATGTAATGCATAGTTTGCACTGAAAAGTAATTTATTTTTGTTTTTTAGTTTGGCACTACAGACAGTTCAAAGGCAACTGCAGTGTAAATAAATGTCTGGCTAAGATTTCCTGGCCTGTGATACATTAGAAAAAGTTCACACAATGGCAGCTTACTCAAAATTGCACAACCTTCCTCAGCCTTTTTTGGACAATTGTCACATGACTAACTTAAGTGAAGTTACTATACGATTTTCCATGATTTTACCTAATTCTGTACATAGTTTCTTCCATGGTTACAATTTGCATTGAGTCTGTGTTTTTGTCTCCTCATACTACATAACATAGATCACTGTCTGCTGGAAAGCTAACTTGTCTGTGTAGTGGAATGTTCATATTACATACAGTATTTATGAAATCCCCATTTTTCAACAAGACCCACATGTTTATTCTGAATATTTTAGAAATACATAGGAATATTTTGTAAGATATCTCACTTTATTAACTATGCATTTTATGTGGTAATTGCTTTACAGGTAGCATATACTTATGCTTTCTTTACCACTTACCTACTGCTCAGAGCTGCAAATATTATAATTAAGTGAAATGACAAATTCTTTTTTCTAGTACTGTTTTTCATTGTCTCACTTACATAGATATACCATGAACAACAGTCACTAGGACAGTGTTAGCTTTCTATCAGCTTGCACAGCTAACTGGCAGCAACACAAAAATGTCTGTCCATCTGAAAAAGAAAAATACTCTAGGTATAATCTTTCGTATATTACAGTATCACTGATGCCACTGTATATGTATTTCATATCCAGATTTTGACAAAGCTTCCTAATCAAGAATTAGAATTTGTAAAAGCATAACAGAATAGCTCACTGTGGAAAGAAATTGGCTTGTTCTGGTAAACAGCAGGGCAGTCAATGCATCTTCCCTTCAAACACTTCTCCATATAAGTTTTCCTTTCCTTTTTTAAGTAACACTATGATTCTGAGAGAGAACAAAAAAGAGCACTGACCCTTGGGTTTTGTTGACCTCCAACAAAAATTAAGGAGCTGCTATTCTGATCCTAGACTACATTCCTTTTTTTTTAAACCTCTACCACTTGATCAATGCCTGGTTTTCCGGTAGTTTTCGTTTTTAAGCATTCTTTAGGATGTTTGTAAAATTCTTGAGGTCCAGAAATGCCGTACACACAGCTGTAATGGTAGAAAGAGATATCTACTGCTGTTCAAGCTTTCATACAAGTTGTCCACTGGTAAGGAAGAAAATGAAAGGAATCTTCAGAAATTATATAGAGAGGACCATCATTCCTCTCACAAACCAATGAAACAAAAATATCACTGCTCACAATACATCAGCACATTAAAATTATGAAGCTATTTATATGAAAAATGACTTTGAAAGCTTTTGCCCTGATTGTTCCTCCCCACCCATTTTTTTTCAGTCAACTATCCCCAGCACATACAAAGTGAAAGAAAAGCACTGATGTTACTGCTTTCTGTCAGTCACAGATAGGAGGAGATTACTCCAGAAAAACAGTTCTGAAGACAGAAATCTACAGAGGCAGAAAATTTAAGTGTACAAGGTACCCATAGTACACTAATAGAAGATAGTAAGAATTGCTTTAGGATACTGGCTTCTTTGGACAGATCTGTCTTCCTTGAGTATTTTGCTCAAGAATACAACAGATCTTTACCCCTGCTCAATATGTGATTCAAATTTCCTTCCAACAAAAACATCCATCCTTCTTCCACTACTACTTAGATAACTTCAGAAGCACTGAAAGTGCCAATATTCCACAAGAAGATGCTTTGAGACCTCTATTTGCAACTGATTTGTAGAAAAAATATTTGACAATGCTACTTGTATTAGCAATGTAACATGCATATTGTTACTTGCTATCTTCCCTCATTTTCTTCCCTTTAATTGTATTCTGAAGGGCTGAAGGATCCAGAAAGGAGAAAAGGCAGCAAATGCTTTAGTGGGTTTTCCCCCCAGTTCTCAGGTAGGAATGCCCTGATACTATTCATTGCTTAGCCCAGTTAGCAACTCCAGGTGCCAAGCCGGTAACATAAACATGGAGTTGCCCTAACAGCCACCTTCATTAAATTACCAGGAAGAAAAGATAGGCCACTTAAGAAGCATTCACTCCCACCTGCACTTAAGAAAAGCAAAGCATAGACATGTTATACTGGCACTTCTCCTCTTCATAGTCCTCTGGGTTAACCTAGGAACTCTTCAACTTTCATCACTTACCATTATTTAAGAACTAGAGTAAAAGTATTTTATTGTTATAACCTTCTAACCGTGCTTTATGTCTTCTGGTGGAGCGTCCACACTATTTCCTTCAGAAACATGCTCAGCCTCCTGTAATTTCTTTGAGGTAATGAATTTCTTTCTTTTTAACACTATGGTAAAGGAGGTAAGTGAGGAAAAACAGGGACATCACAAGGAAAGCTTAAAAATATACTTCTGCAATAACCCTGACAGATCAGAGAGGTTCCACATCTAAATTCTAGCTCATAAGCAAAAGGAGTTGGCCAAAACAAAGCAAACCAGCAGAAGGACTTGATGGCCATAAAGCTACGACCATCTTAGAAGACAAAAACAAAAACAAAAAACCCACCGCTACTAAGCACCAGAAAATACAAAATGCTTCTAAAAATACAAGGTCATAAAACACTGATCAAAAGCCAGGAAATTCAGAGTTGAGTATTAAATTACACATCCTTAAATCACTTGGTGCCTCCCAGAAACCTGCTCTACAGTCATCAAACTCCTTTATTATCTTTGTATGGTGCATCAAACTTAGCACTTTTAACCGAGTATTTTGTATGTAATAAAAAAGCTTCTCTATTAAAAAAAAAAAAAAAAGTGTTCCAAAGTACATTTAATCTTTTCATGGCAGCCAAATCCTGCCATGTGTTTGTGTTGCCGTTTTCCTTCTCCGATTAAACAGTTACATGTTTATCGAGATTTCCCTTGAATTTCACCACTGCAAACTCTGAGAAAGGGTAATTGCACGGGTGTTTTTTCCCCTCCCACTACGTTCATTTGATTACAGACTGACAAAAGATCCAGTTTTTCACAGCCAACCCAAAAGTGGTTTTGAATCCACAACACTTCTACTTCAGGACTTCGGGCCTAGAACACCAGATGTGTCTGTGTTTTTTCAGGTCAGAGTGTACACTTACGTTTCCAGCTTTTATGATATTTCATAACAATCAACACAAGTTTTTCTTCTATTGCCTTTCACTGATTTTTTTTTATTTACAAAAGCCTAGTCTGGGGTTACTACCTTTTATTTGAAAACCTGTAACTTTAACTGTGAAATGTCTGGCAGAAAGTTATAAAGTCACCTTTATTAACATAAGCCCTATTGTCATTCCTTCCCTCAAATCACTCTGTGCAATAGTTAGGCAAGACTGTTACCAGTGACTTTTAAAGCCATTTTTTTCGCAGTTTAAAAATAAACCGTGTTTTTCTCTGTGCTTTCCCCTCCCGTCATTTCCGTGTTCAATAGCTTAACGCTTGCTGCTCTTAACTCCATTTAACCCTTGCTCTTCTCGAGAGGGGAGGAAAAAAAAAAAAAAGGCAGCCACTTCTTTTTCTCGCTCATTACCATAAACAGGACACGTCATGCCGAGCGTCCTTTATTCTCCTGCCTCAGACCCAAACGTTCTGGCGATACCTGAATCCACGGAGGAAGTCTCGGAGTTTACATAATGCCCACTCCAGAAGCATAAGGAGGCGGGGGCGGCCCCTTGTGTCTCCCCCCCT
>NW_021940534.1:2806973-2808266 GCF_001715985.3 Manacus vitellinus
GAGGGGAGGGAGAGGGAGGAGAGGGGGAGTGAGTGAAGGGCTGAGTTGGCCTCACAGATCGGGTCGTAGTGGAGTCATCGGTGTGGTCCAAAGCTGTCTTAGGGTCTTCTGACGTGACCCAGACCTGTCGTGAGGTTTTCTCTCCAGGAGAAAGTCCGACTGACCCCCCTGGGGTAGTGGGGAAAAGGACATTGGCACTCGGTGGGCTGCTGAAGGGTGTTACCACCGAGGGCCAGTCAAATGGGGACTGTCCCCTCGTTATGGAATTATTGTGGAATCGTAGAATATGCCGAGTTGGAAGGGGCCCATCAGGATCACTAAGTCCAAGTCCTGGCCCTGGACAGGCCACCCCAAGAATCACACCATGTGCCCGAGAGCATTGTCCAAACGTTTTTTTAACTCTGTCAGGCTTGGTGTTGTGACCACTTCCCTAGAGAGCCTGATCCAGTGCCCAGCTACTCTCTGGGTGAAAAACCTTTTCCCAATATCCAACATAAACTTCCCTTGACTCAGCTTCATGCCATTTCCTCAAGTCCTGTCACAGGTCAGGAGATTATAATGATAATGTTTTTCCTCTTGGAATTGACCCGGGACCATCAGACCCATTAAAAGTTTTTCTGGTGTAACTCAGACCTCTTGAAAGGTTTTCTCCAGGAGAAAGTCAAGCTGACCCTCAGAGGGCTAATGGAGAGAAAGACACTAACCTTCAGTGGGTTAATGACCAATTCAAATGGAATAACCACCTGGGGTGAGTCAAATGAGGACTGTCTACTCCTGGTGAAATTAAACAGCTATAGTGCTGACCTTTCCCAGCCCTGTATGACCTGGGCTTATAACAGCTGGCATGACCAACAAGCAGTGGCAGATTGAGCTACAATTCTTGCAAGAATGTAAACTCCACATATATTATCATCATCATCGTGGCTAGGCTTTGTGAATGAAGATTTGGGAAGGGCTCTACCCACATTTGCTATAAGTGCACTGGTGGCTAAAAAGGCCAATGCGAGACAGACAAGTCCGGTTGCAAAAAGCACAGCAGATAGACTCCTTAGGTGGTATCGGCAAGACATGATTCTTTCTGCATTGTCTTTTCTCCTCGAGAGTGATCCTGCGTGCATTCTCAAAGGAAACAGCAGCGTTATGAATTGTATGTCTCCAGACCTCCTGATTGGAGGCCAGAGTAGACCAATTATGTTGATCAATATGGCCAAGGCTGAGATGTTGTTTCAGGGAGTCCTTGTGTCTTCTCTTCGGGGCTCCTCTCTTGCGGCAGCCGGTGGCAAGTTCACCATA